>NC_088346.1:23645000-23945000 GCF_036884655.1 Musa acuminata AAA Group
TATGGATATCATCAATGGTTTGAAACCACTTGCTAAAGGTTTCTCTAATATTGAACTTGCTAATAAAATACTAAGATCCCTTTTGAAAAGTTGGGATTGATGACAATACAAGAAGCAAAGGACCTGAACAACTTTGCTTTTAAAGAACTTATCAAATCTTTGATGACCTATAAAATAATGTGCAAGACACATGATAAACTTGATGAACATGAGAACAACCTTCCAAATAATAGGAAGGATTTGACACTTCGAACAATAGAAGACCACTCGAGCGAAAGCTCAAGTGATGATGACATAGAACTTTTGACAAATAAACTTAAAAAGTTTATGAAAATGACTAATTCTAAAAATGAACTTAAAAATGACATAACAACTTGTTATAAATCGAAGAAGCTCCCAAAGAAAAAGAAAGTATTCAAGATGACATGAGACGAATCAAGTAAATCCAAAGATGAGGAGCAAACCAACAAAGGCGAGGTGGCGAACTATGCTTTAATGGCTCTCAACGATGAGGTAAACAACTCAACTGAAATGTATTTTCCTTACGATGAGTTACTAAATGCTTTCCATGATTTATTTGATGAATGTAAGTTAGTTAGTAAAAAATATAAGTTATTAAAAAATGAGCATGCTTCTCTTGTTAGTGAATTTGATAAATTAAGAAATGAGCATGATGATAGTATGTTAGCTCTTTGCACTAAATGTGAAGAGTTAGACTAAGTTAAGAATGAAAATATATTACTAAAATAAATATTAGAAAAAATTAAAATTAGTAGCAAATCATTAGACATGATTCTTGCCAATAACGATCATATACATAGTAAAGTAGGAATTGATTTTGTGAGTAACAACACTCAATGAAATTGACTTTATTTGTTAAAGGACCCATATTACATTATTTCCCTTGAAAACAAATATAATTTGTATGGTAGGTGTGGAAACTTTGCATATAAATTTCCATTCAAGAAGTATGGCTTGCATAAATTAGTTTGGGTTCCTAAAAGAACCATAAATGACTCTATGCCAAAAATCAAGATAGATAGATCTAACCATGAGGGACTCAAAGTCAAATGACTACCTAAAGAAAACCCATCTTTTTTGTAGATATCTCTACAATCGAAAGCTAGGAGAAAAAATAAAATTTTGATAGTGGGTGCTCAAGGCTTATGACCGGAGATCCAAAACATTTCATAAAGCTCACTAGTCAAAACAATAAAGGAAAGATCATTAGAATTAGAACTATTGGTTGCAAAATAATTTTAATTAAAGATGCCTTATATTCAATGAAATCATGCTTGATGTTATAATGATGTAATGAAAATGTTAAAAGGTTTGGTATCATACTTGATGATTTTATATTATGCATGAGGATTTGAAATAATGATGATTTGAAATCTTATGTTTTGGAATTATGTGTTACACTTTTGATCATGATGAATTTTGTGATTTATGGCTTATTGATCTTGATTTTTTTTAATGATTTTTTATTTCGATTAATGATGCATGAATTTGGCATAGAAAACAAGGACATGCTTGTTTGAAATCAATCGCTGAAATTAAAATTAAAAAAGGGGGAATGCATCTCATTTGAAAATATCTTTATTTCTAAAACTTATCAGGTTTTTCAATCCATGTATATTACAATTTTTTGAATCTCTTGAACTATGAAAGTGATTTTGATAATTTGAATTTAAATAAGTTTTATCTATATCAAATTTGTGATTTCTTGAAATTAGAAACTTGAGATTTTTTTATAAATCAAGATCCTTGTTCTCCTACTTTTCCTTTTGTTAAAGAGAATATTTACGAATCATAATTTTTCTCTTGATTTCTCAAAATTGATGACTTAAGAATTCCTTTAAAGAGTGCCTAATATTTGATCTCCTAAGATTTCTTTTTGCTATTTACAAAAGAAAAGACTTATCAAAATAAATCATGACTTGATCCTTCATGATCTTTGATATTAATTTTCAATATGTTTGAAAATTGATATAAAGGAAAAATATTTACAATATAGTATTATTCCCTTCCATTGGACTATTGAATCTCGGATTTTGATGATGAAACCAATTGATAGTGTTTATGATTTAATGTGTGTTTAAGTGATGTAAGACTAGCTTCGATCAGAAAAGGTAAATCGATTAAAGCAGGAGGAATAAGATGTTTGGCTGGAGCAAATATATCAGAAGATTAGATGTCAGGCTAGAGGATCGGTCGACATGTCGGTAGAAGACTTTAGTCCATGAATTTTGTTAGGATCAAGAGCAGGGTCGACACTAAGAGGGGGGGGGGGGGGGTGAATTAGTGCAGCGGTAAAATGTCGGTTCTGAAAAATCTCTTCGTATATTGAAAACCGAACTCAGAAACTTAACTTGAAAGTGTGTTCGTAAAAGTATTGAAGGCAGTTTGTAGTAAGGTAAATGGCAAGAATAAAATGCAAACCAGATTTTAGAGTGGTTCGGTTATCGTGACCTACATCCACTTCGTCGATTCCTCTTCCGTCGAGGCCATTGACATTCACTATCGATCTTTCTTTATATGCGAAGATCAACCTCCTTCTTACACCCCTCTTCTCCTTTTATCGGGTTTAGGAGACAACCCTTACAAGCACTCACTCCCCTCTTACATAATTCTAATACTTAGACTAGGGGAGGATTCTCATAAAAGATTTCTACAGCATTTTTCTACTTTTAAACTCCTTGTGCTTGTGTCCTTTAACTAAGGATGAGAGGGGTATTTATAGGCTTCATGTTGATTCGAACTTGGAGTCTAAAAATATCTCATCCCGGGTTTCCCGAGCACGGGCGGTACCACCGCCTGCGTTGGGCGGTACCACCGCTAGTGTCAGTTTGACACTGACACTGCACTAGGCGGTACCACCACCCAGTCTAGCAGTACCACCGCCTAGGGTGCTGTGTTGGGTGGTACCACCGCCCAGACTAGCGGTACCATTGCCTGGCACCCTACCAGGGGCGGTACAATCGCCCAAACTAGCGGTACCACCGCCTGACATAGTCTCGAAGACTATACCAAGATGGTGAGACTTCTTGGGGCACTATTTGGGCCTATCATTGGGCCCAACATAGTCCTTATATGGGCCTAGCTAGCCCCTAATTGGGTTGGCCCAAATCCAAACCCAATTTCATGCTAACTACGAAATTTAAGACATAATCTAAGCTAAATAAGTCTATAAGTCTATTCTTCCGGCAAGCTTCCGGCGAACTTCCGACGATCTCTCGATAATGTTCCAACGGATTCCCAGCAAGCTCCTGGACTTCATGACGATCTTCTTGGTGAGTTCCGATGAGCTTCTCTAGCGAGCTCCGAGACTTCTCGGCTGGTTCCGCCATAACATCTGACGAACGTCCATACTTCCGACGAACTCTCGAACTCCTAACGAAGCTGCGCGTCATTGACTCCAAGACTTCATTTTGCTTCATGCATCGTAGTTAATCCTGCACATGTAAAAACATACTTCGATCTAGATAATTAATACTAAGCATTAATTATGTTGTCTGGCATGTCATTGGTCTCTCGATGCTTCGTCCGATTCTTCGGCGCATCGTCCTCCCTTGCGGCTTATTGCCCAATCGGCTAGTTGACTCTGCAACTCCGATATCCTTAGCGCAATATCCACTCTTCTTGGCTTGATACTCGAATCTATGACCTGAAGCCTTCTGTTGATACATCGACTGATCCTCCGGCCCGACGTCTAATCTTCTGATATGTTCTCCTCTAGCCCAACATGATTTTTCCTGCTTTAATTGTCTCATCCTAATTGAAGCATCCTGCATCACTCAAAATGTAGATTAAATTATAAACAATTATCAATTGGTTTCATCATCAAAATATGAGATTCAATAATCTCCCCCTTTTTGATGATGATAACCAATTGATGACGGAGTTAACCATATTTATAGAATCTTGAATTCAAGCTGAATTCAAGTCCTTGCAAATATTCATCGTGAATATTTTTAATACATCATCATGCATAACATGATCATACTTCTCCCCCTTTGTCATCAACAAAAAGGAGAAGTACCACCTATCAAATATTTGGAAATACAAGTTCAATACATTGCATCATAAATCTCCAGTTTTAAAATCATGCAAGCTAGCAAAAATTTTGAGTTTTGTAAGTTTGTAAATTTTGCTAGATATGCAAGTTCAGCATGTTCATTTTGCAATGTTCAAGCTAGCAAGTGTTTGGTATCAAGCTAGCAAGTTTTGCAACATACAAGCTAGCAATAATTTAGAGTTATTTAAGTTTGCAAATTTGCTTTTCTTTGTGATGTGCAAGATAGCATATTTTTGCATCTTCTTGAGATTTCAAGCTAGCAACTCTTGGTGATGTTCAAAATAGCAGTTTCTTCTCTTTTGAGAAGTGCGATCATTTTTGCTTCCTTTGTAAAAACGCAAGCTAACAAAATGTTACATTATTCTACAACATGGAAGCTGACAATTTGAGATGTTCAAGAAGCAAGTTCTTTCTTCTCTTTTGAGAAATGTAATTTTTGCTTTCTTCTTGAATTGTGCGAGCTAGCATCTTTTATCTCCCCCTTTGTCATTGTCAAAAAGAAGGGAAGACCCTTTACATCAATTTTCAAATTATGACAAAGGCAAGTATCAATTTTTTTTGTACATCATTATATTTTCAAATTAAAACACGCATAATTTCAAAACCATACATTTCATTTTTCATGCATGATACCGAAAAATTAATCAATTATCATTATGAACATATCATACATGATACTAAAATATTAAAATTTTTAAGCATTTATCAACATTTTGATCATGATACCAAATATTCATCATTTAAAGTATTCATGATACACATCATATCATCATAATAAAGAGCATAAGTATTGCATGCATCATACCAAATCATCATATATATTTTCAAAATATAACTCATCATTGTATGCATGATTCCAAATCATCATTTATATTATTTCAATCATCACTATAACTCATCATGCACAAAATGTAAAATCATCTAACATGATACAAACATTTATTTTTAAAATATTCATCATTATTTTCATGTATGATAATAAAGTATTCATGATACCAAACACTCATCATTAAATCAACATTTTGATTATTTATTTTCTCTTTAGCAATTGGCAAAAAGAAACGTAGGAGAAAGAATGATATAATATCTTGATTAATGCATAAGAAATATCTAGTTATAAATCTCGAAAAATCAAGATAGAGCTCATTCAAATTCAAATCGTCAAATCAAAATCATTTTCAAGAGATTCATAAAAATGACATAAATAGATTCATTAATCTTCCTTTTCGAAAAATCGATAAAGTAGGAAAAAATAAATTCTTCAAGGAGAAACGTTTCCTCTTTTTAGTTGTTTCAATTTATTTGATTCAATTCATCGAAGCATGCCTTTTTCATTTATTCCAAATGAAAACAAGCATCATCATTTAAAAATGAAACTTTCAATACAATATAAATCATCATGTATAACTTTAAAATCTCATGCATAAAATCATCAATCATGGTATCAAAACATTTAATATTTTCATTATATCAATATGCATTATTAAATATACAATCATCAAGCATGACACTTACACTATTTTATATAAGCATGCATTTTTCATTTATGCCAAATCCATGTATCATTCATTAACGCTGAAAAAGAACTTTCAAAAGATCGCAGAGTTCGATAATTACAAAAATCATCAAGATCATACATAATTTCGAAATGTAAATTTATTAAGCATGATCTCATTATATTATTTCATCAAGCATGATTTCGTAAAGTATTTTTAATTAAATATGAAGATTACCAAGATACACATTATCACTTTATCACATTATTAAAACATCTAGCATGATTTAAGTCTAACATTTTGTTCCTTTATCACATGCAATTTTCATGATTATTTTCAAAATTACTAGCATGATAAACATGATTCCTAATTTTTTTTCATTTTCATAACATTATTAAACATGTAATTTTCAAGAAAAATATTTTTTCTAAACTAAATAAAAATAATAATATTTTTGAAAAGAAAATGCATCATGAAAAGCATCATGTAATTTCGAAATAAATTAGGAGAATTTTGATTACCTCATCGTCGAAAGTCGTTAAGGCATAGTTTGCCTCCTCGCCTTTGTTGACTTTCTCCTTGTCTTCGGAGGAGCTCGATTCATCCCAATTTGTATTCTTCTTCTTGCGTTCAAAGCAAGTAGTTGCATTTTTTTTGTTCTTTAATTTTTGATTCATGAACTTTTTAAATTTATTAGTGAGGAGTTCATGTTCACTATCACTTGAGCTTATGCTCGAGTGGTCTTCAATAAGTCTAAAATCCTTCATGTTCTTTGGAAAGTTATTCTTGAGTTTCTTTTTTGCCACATTATTCATTTCATAGGTCATTAAAGGCCTAATTAGTTCTTCGAGTGGAAGGTTGTTTAGGTTTTGTTAGGACTCTAGCTAGGAGAGTCCTAATTGAGAGGGACATTCATGTAAAACCTACCTAAGCTGACCCCTATTAAAGAGGTGAAGAGGCCGGCTAGGGTTAGGAGGTTGTTTCTTATAGAAGAATTAGGAGTTATAAAGGAATATGAGTCTTGAGTACGAGTCATATTATGAGTTGTTTAGAAGTAGGAGTCTTGAGTAGGAGTCCTATTAGGAGTTAGGGTTTAGAAGCTCTATAAATAGTCATGTATTCCTCCTCTTTTCATAAGCAATAGATGAATATTTTCTGCAGCCTTTGAGCAGCAACTTTGAGGCAGGAACCCCTATAGAGTTCCAAGGAGGCTGATCCCCTAAAGAGATCAACCCCAAGTTTAGAATCTATAAGGGTTCTATCACCTAGTATCAGAGCAGTATTCTTGGCATCTTGCCGCCCTTCCATAGCCATCGATCAGCCCTCCATAGCCGTCCAAGGCAATTCCCATAATTGCTTAAAAGATTATTGCCAAATTCCATCGTCATCTCTACCACCGCGGATCATCCTTTGATCTCCCTATGAATTGAAATAGGTTCTGGTTCCCTACCTTATTGCTGCTGCAATTTAGTTATCCTTATTTGAAAATCCAAAAAAAAAAATTGTTCCAAAATTGCTGAATAAACTTTTCGTCGTAAAGTTTTCATCTCTACGATGAAAGATACATTGCAAAATTCCAACCGCATAGCACAAATTGTTTGATCTTACTACTTCATTTTTTCTATCCAAATCTCTACGAAATTTTTATGACAGCTTTGACACTTCCTAACAGCATATTTTCCTTTGGTTTTATCAAAAAATTCTCAATATAAACCATTGATCTTTTACGTCTAAGCTGCTATACTTAAAAATCTGCACTGTAAAATTTCAGCCACATAGCACAGTTTGTTTCATCTTCGTACTACATTTTTTCTGTCCAAATAGTGGATTTTCCTTTGGTTTTGTTGAAAAATTCTCAATATAAACTACTAATCTTTTACGTCCAATCTGCTATACTTAAAAATCTGCAGAAAATTTCAGCCACATATTGTTGCCTTAACCGATCTATTTGCAATCCTTTTTAAACAAAATTTCTTATACACTTCATAGATAATCTAGGATTCTATATAAGATTGACTTATTGAGGAATTCAACTCTAAAAATGATTTTGTATTGCAGCAAATTTTCGTCCCAACCCGTTGAAATTTTTCGACGAGAATTCTGCTATCGCAACTTGCACCAATTTCCTTGCTGTTATAGTGCCAAAATTTTCTTGATTAAATTGGACATCCTTTCTATCATATAAACTGAGATTTTGCTATTAATTCCCTCCTCAAATCTCTCAAGTTTTTGGTAGAAATTTTATCGAGAAACTACTATTTTTTCGACGACAATTCTACTCTTACAAGACAACATAATTCTGGAGCAAACTTCCACTGATTTCTATCAAACCTTTAGTGCCATCTACCATAGATCTAAAACTTTCATCCACAGCCCTAAAACTCCACTAAACCACACCCTCAAACTGTACCCAAAACAACCACAAAACAAGCCTAAACCGAAGCCTACATCTACCAATCCACTAACCCTTTCAACCATCACTTCTCTCAACTTATACATGCTTTTAACCCGACAACAAAAGAGAGATCTTACCATCACAGATCTGGAGGCATATACTATGGCATTTGAGGAGGTAATCAATTCTAAATTCGAAGTCTTTGAGGCGTGAATGGAGGATAAGATTCAAACTCTCTTTACCAAACTCAATTTGGGCCGACCACCAAGCTCGAAGAAATCACATCAAGGAGAGAGCTCTAACCAATCGCACCAAGCCCGAAAAGATGACTTCTAAGAGAGGGGAGGCTCTATGACTGACCCCAACTATCTGATAAGTAGATGAGATTAGATGAGATTTTCCGAGGAAATCTCTCTAATCTCATCTACTTATCACTATCCACGCATGAGAGTGGACTTCCCTAGATGGAAAGAAGGAGATCCGATTAGTTGGATCTCATGCGCGGAGCGATATTTTCGGTACCACAAAATCGCGGACGCATCTATGGTGAAAATTGTAGCTATACATCTTAAAGGGGATGCCATATAGTGATTTGACTGGTTTGAACAGACTCATGGAGTCCTCTCATGGCAACAATTCAAAGGATTGCTGATCCGCTTCGAACCAACCGATTACGAGAACATTGATGGACAACTAGAAAAGATCCCACAAACCTCCACCATTCAAGAGTACCAAACCAGGTTTGAAAGGTTATCTAATCAAACTCATGATTGGTCCCAAAACAGCTATGGGGACCTTCATTGAGGGCTTGAAGCCGGAGATCCAAGGAGAAGTTAAAGCGCGACAACCGTACACGCTAATGGCAGCTATCTCTTTCGCACGACATCAAGAGGAGCGATTGAACCATGAAGCTCATAGGTCTAGGGTCACTCGACTAGCAATATTAAAGCCCTCAGCCCCCCCTACTATCGACCGAGTCGCTGCACCAAAGAGGTTGACAAGAGAAGAGCTTCGGGAGCAATATGCGAAGGGGTTATGTTGGCATTGTGATGAGCCATGGAGTCATGAGCATCGCTGTAGTAAAGGGAGACTTCTTATGATTGAACTAGTAGAAGAAGAGGTCATTGAACATCCAGAAGAGAGCCTTAAACATGAAGAAGAAGATGCAGAAGAAGAGCCACAACCGACCGAAGTTACGGTACATGCACTAGCCGATTACTCAAACCCACAAACGATGAAAGTTGGAGACCTTCTCAAACAACAACCGATCACTGTTCTCATCGACACGGGCAGTACTAATAACTTCATAAATAGTAAGGTTACTATCTAGATGGCCTTACCTATCGATAATTGCAGAAGGTTTGACGTTAAGGTCACCGACGGATGGATTTTAATGTATGATCGTAGGCGCCCGCGAGTGAAACTATTGTTGCAGGACCAAGAGATAATTGTATATTTCTTCCTCCTCCCTCTTAATGATCATGAGGCAATGCTCAGAATTAAATGGTTGATGACATTAGGTGATGTTTCTTGGAATTTTATGCAACTAATTATAAAATTTTATAGTAAGGAGAAACAGGTGATACTGCACGGGAAACGTGGGGGTGACGTAACAACGATTTACACACAACAAATGGAGAAGGTTTTGCATAAAGTATGCAGCGAATTTTTGGTACAACTTGAGCAGCAAACTAAGGGAGATCCAATAGAATTTGAAGATCCAAACCTACTTCCTTTGCTTACTGAATTTTCAGATATATTTGATGAACCACACAACCTACCTCTTATCCATCAGCATGATCATTATATAACGATTCTTCCAGGAAAACCTCCAGAAAATACTCGGCCATATCAGTATCTATATCTCCAAAAGGATGAAATAGAAAGGATTGTAAAAGAGATGGTCAAAACTGGAGTTATTCGGCCAAGTTGCAGCATCTACTCTTCACCAGTGCTACTTGTACGCAAGAAGGACGGAACAAGGCGAATATGCGTTGATTAACGAGCTCTAAATGGCATAACCATTAAGGATAAATACCCTATTCCAATAGTAGATGAATTGCTAGATGAAAGGGAGCACAAATCTTCACAAAGCTGGACCTTCGATCTAGGTATCATCAAATACGAGTGTGCGAAGAAGACATACCGAAAACTGCCTTTCGAACACATAACGGCCACTACAAATTTTTGCTTTCTTCAACAAAAGGTAGAATATCTTGGGCATATCATATCAGAGGAAGGCGTGATGGTGTACCCCTCCAAAATAGATGCAATGGACAACTAGCCAACCCCGAGGAACATAAAATTGCTACGTGGCTTTCTTAGTTTAACGGGCTACAACTGCAAGTTCACAAAAAACTATGGAAAGATCAGTGCACCACTCACTTCTCTACTGAAAGATCAGTGGACAAAGCCTCCGCTACCTTCGACAAACTTAAGGCAGCCATGACGATAATGCCGGTGCTAGCGCTTCCAAATTTCAGCCGACCCTTCATTATTGAGGCCGATGCATCTAGAGTTGGAATTGGAGATATTTTCATGCAAGATGGTCGACCACTCATATATACTAATAAGTCATTGTCTCCCTCCCATCAAAACATGTTAATATATGATAAGGAGATGCTCGCCATTGTGCACACAGTAATGAGGTGGAGATCGTACTTGATCGGGCGGCGATGATTTAAAATCAAGACTGACCATAAAAGCCTAAAATAGGTAAAAAAGGGTAACAAAGCTTCTTAGATATGATTGTGAAATAACTTACAAAAAGGCGAAAGAGAATGTTTTTACAGATGCGCTTTCACGGCTATCCAAGCAAGCTGAATTTTTTGCCATTTCACTTTTGACTAGTGACTTTCTTAAGAATATTGAGAGGGAATGGTAGGAAGATTCGAAGACCAATAAGATCATAAAAAAATTGGAGGAAGGACCAGGCTCTGTGGCTCATTACAATTGAGACTCAAAAGAATTACACAATAAGGGACGCATTGTGTTTGTGATAAATTCTACTTGTATCTTAACGAGCAGATTTTGGACAAAGTTATTCCATATGTAAGGTACTAAATTGAAAGGAGTACGATATATCACCCATAAATAGACGGCCAGACGAAAATTATAAATAGGTGCTTGAAGACATCCCAAAGTCACCCACCAAATATGACTACCCAAGGAGAACTCCAAACCCAGCCAAGTGCCATTATTGATCGATGGATCGTAACTCAACGACGATGACCCACTACTGAAGTGCTAATATAGTGGGCGAACCTATCAACAGAAGATGCCACTTGGGAGAACTATGATGACTTGAAGATCAAATTCTCAGAATTCATGAATCGTCAGCCTTGAGGACAAGGCTGATTTAAAGAGGGCGGGTCTGTTAGGACTCTAGCTAGGAGAGTCCTAATTGAGAGGGACATTTATGTAAAACCTACCTAAGCCGACCCCTATTAAGAGGTCAAGAGGCCGGCTAGGGTTAGGAGGTTGTTTCTTAGAGAAGAATTAGGAGTTGTAAAGGAATATGAGTCTTGAGTAGGAGTCCTATTATGAGTTGTTTAGAAGTAGGAGTCTTGAGTAGGAGTTATATTAGGAGTTAGGGTTTAGAAGCCCTATAAATAGCCATATATTCCTCCTCTTTTCATAAGCAATAGATGAATATTTCCTGCAGCCTTTGAGCAGCAACTTGGAGGGAGAAACCCCTATAGAGTTCCAAGGAGGTTGATTCCCTAAAGAGATCAACCCCAAGTTTAGAATCTACAAGGGTTCTAATAGGTTTTTAACCTCTTGTATGACCATTACTTTAGAGTCCCAAGTTTTAGAAAGCGATCATAAAATCTTCTTTACAAGTTCGAAATCCGAAAAACTTCTACCAAATACTTTTAAACCATTGACGACATCCGTAAAACGGGTGTATATGTCAACAATGGTTTCACTTGACTTTATTCGAAAAAGTTCAAAATCATGAATTAAAATGTTGATTTTTGAATCTTTTAATCTACTTGTGCCTTCGTGAGTGGTTTCAAGAATATGCCAAGTGTCAAAAGTCGTTTCGCAAGTAAAAACCCGAATAAACTCATTTTTGTCTAAGGCGCAAAATAAGGCATTCATAGCCTTTGGATTTAGAGAAAAAACATTCTTCTCCAAATCATTCCAATGGTTCATTGGAAGAGAAGACCATTGAAAACTGGATTTGACTATATGCCATAAATCGAGATTAAATGAAAGCAAGAAAACTCTCATTTGAGTTTTCCAATAAGTGTAGTTTATCCCATTGAAAAAGGGAGGACGAATGAGAGAGTGACCCTCTTGAAAGCTGAAATGAGCCATTTCTCTTGGGTTTTAAACCAAATGAGAAATACAAGGCTCTGATACCAATTGTTAGGATCAAGAGCAGGGTCGACACTAAGAGTGGGGGGGGTAAATTAGTGCACTGGTAAAACGTCGGTTCCAAAAAATCTCTTCGTACATTGAAAACCGAACTCAGAAACTTAACTTGAAAGCATGTTCGTAAAAGTATTGAAGGCAGTTTGTAGTAAGGTAAATGGCAAGAATAAAACGTAAACCAGATTTTAGAGTGGTTCGGTCGTTGTGACCTACATCCACTTTGCTGATTCCTCTTCTATTGAGGCCACGGACATTCACTATCGATCTTCCATTATAAGGGAAGATCAATCTCCTTCTTACACCCCTCTTCTCCTTTTACTAGGTTTAGGAGACAACCCTTACAAGCACTCACTCCTCTCTTATAGAATTCCAACACTTAGACTAGAGGAGGATTCTCACAAGAGATTTCTATAGTATTTTTCTACTTTTAAACTCTCTATGCTTGTGTCTTTTAACCTGGGATGAGAGGGGTATTTATAGGCTTCATGTTGATTCAAACTAGGAGCCTAAAAACATCTCATCCCAGGTTTCCCGAGCATGGGTGGTACCATCGCCTGCGCTAGGTGATACCACCACTAGTGTCAGTCTGACACTGACACTGCACTAGGCGGTACCACCGCCTGGGGTGCGGTGCTGGGAGGTACCACTGCCCAGAATGGCGGTACCACTGCTTAGCACCCTGCCAAGGGTGGTACAATTGCCCAGATTGGTCGTACCATCGCTTGACATAGTCTCGAAGACTGTGCCATAATAGTAAGACTTCTTGGGGCACTGTTTGGGCCTATCATTGGGCCTAACATAATCCTTACATAAGCCTAGCTGGCCCCTAATTTGGTTGGCCCAAATCCAAACCCAATTACGTACTAACTACAAAATCTAAGACATAATATGAGCTATACAAGTCTGTAAGTCTATTCTTCCGGTGAGCTTCCGGCGAACTTCCGACGATCTCTCGGCAAGCTTCTGAACTTCACAACGATCTTCTTAGCGAGTTCCAATGAGCTTCTCTGGCAAGCTCCGAGACTTCTCGGCTGGTTCCGCCAGAACTTCCGATGAACGTCTGGGCTTCCGACGAACTCTCGAAATCCCAATGAAGTCGCGTCCTTAACTCCGGAACTTCATATTACCTCATGCCTTGCTATCTTGTTAATCTTACATATGTAAAAACACACTTCGATCTAGACAATTAATACTAAGTATTAATCATTTTGTCCGGCATGTCATTGGTCCCTCGATGCTTCATTCGATTCTTTGTCGCATCGTCCTCTCTTGTGACCTATTTCCTAATTGGCCAGTTGACTTTGAACTCCGACATCCTTGACACAATATCCGCTCTTCTTGGCCCGAAGCCTTTTGTCTATACATCGATCGATTCTCCAGCCCGACGTCCAATCTTCTGATATGTACTCCTCCAGCCCAACATGATTTTTCCTACTTTAATTGTCTCATCCTAATCGAAGCATCCTGTGTCACTCAAAATGTAGATTAAATCATAAACAATTATCAATTGGTTTCATCATCAAAATACAAGATTCAACAAATTTGGGCATCGGGTCAAGAAGATCGGACATTGCGCCAAGGAGATCAGATGTTACGAGAAGACAACATGCTGATTGGGCAATGTGCCGAAGGAGAGGATGATGTGCCGAAGGATCGGATGGAGCACCGGAAGAACCAATGACATGTCGAACAACATAGGATTCACTTGTAATCGATTATGTCTAGATCGAGTTAGTTTAGTGTCTAATTGAGTCAATTTAGAATATAATTAGGATAACTCAATTATGGGCCAACTTGGCCCAAGTATCGGTTGTGTTGGGCTAAGTAAAAAGGCCTAAACAATGACCCAACATGTGAAACTGTCATGACACAGTCTTCGAGGTTATCTCAAGCGGTGGTACTACTAGTTTGGGCGGTGGTACCACCCAAACACAGTCTTCGAGAGACTGTCAAGCGGTAGTATCGCCAGATTAGGCGGTGGTACCATCTAGTGGTAGGGTGTCAGGTAGTGGTACCGCCAGACTAGGCGGTGTTACTACCCAGTGTCAGGCTACAAGCGGTGGTACTGCCTAGTGTAGGCGGTGGTATCGCCCGTACCCCGAAATCTCAGGGATTTGAATTTTGGTTCCAAGTTTTGAAGTCATTTGAGGTCTATAAGTACCCCAGTTATTCTTGTATGGAGTAGTAAGAAAAGTAAACAAAAACTCTATGTATCTAGTGTTGAAAACCCTTGTAAAGTGTAGAGTCCCTCCTCTAAATGTTTAGAGACCATTCTAAGGGAGAGTGTGAGGGAAGATTTATAAAAAGGGGGTGTAAAGGTTCTCTCCTGAACCTGTCAAAAGGAGAATCGAGTTGTAAGGGTAGTTGATCTTTGCTCATTGAAGGAAGATCGTTAGTGGATGTCGGTGGTCTCGACGGAAGAGGAATTGGCAGAGTGGATGTAGGTCACTGTAACACCCCTCATTTTTTTAAAATTCAGTAAAGTCTTACTTGTAATATAGGGACTTAAATGTAAATATTAGAAATTAGATATAATTTGTGAAAGATTCATATTAAGTTTTAACAAAAAAAAATGCAGGACATGTATCACTAGCTAACCTAAGAAGGGTTGCACCTATGTTTGTTCTAAGAATGACACATAAGCTTCTTTCATGCATGCTTGCTACCTTGAAATCCTTATATTAGCCAAATCAAATGCTTTAAAGGAGAAACTAAATGTAAAATTAAGATGCTGCAGTGTAAGTTTGAGAAGAGAAGGAAGAGGAATTGAAGTAAAGGAAGAAAAAGCTCTGCCTTGGCTTGAGATTTTACATAAATTACATACCTTTGGGACTTAAATTTATTTAAGGCAAGTGTTCTATAGAACTCCTTTTTTATTTAAGGCAAGTGTTCTAACCCCTTTCTATAGAACTCTTGATTTCTGATTTCTTTCGTTTGGGAACAAAACTGTGAATCTAGAATTTTTTGAAGATTTGACCTTTCCGTATTTTTCTAGCCATAACTTTCTACACCGATTTTGGATTCAGGTGAAACTAAATTTATCTGAAAATAGACTTATACTTATACTTCTTTCTTTTGACATCTAGAATGGTAAATTTAGAGTCTATTTGCCTATCCAAACTGTTATTTTAATTGACCCTATGAAATCTGTAAGATAGAGACGGTCGGTTTTGACCTTTAAGTACTCTGTTGCTTATAACTCTTTGTTAAAAACTCTGATATATGCAAAATATAATTTATCAGAAACTAGACTCATAGATATTTCTGTGCATATCTGGTTTGAAACATCTATTCAAATCAACTCTATGAATCCTACAAAACAGAGAACATGTTCTCTGACCTTTGGTTACTAAACTGTTGATAACTCAATGTTGGAATCTCCAATTCATACAAAACTTAATTTTTATAAATCTAGATTGATACATATTTCGAATGAAATCAATTTATGAAAATTAGAGCATAATTGGTTATTTCAATAATTAATGTAATGTGCCTCTCCAATTCTATCAAAATCAAGCTTTGATCGATTCCGCCTATTCTTGTTTCATCTATTTGGAAATTTATTCAGCCAATGTTCTTGCTTTACTTGAGCTTTATATTATTGCTTTGAATCCCTATATACTCTTATTCTTCAATTATTTATATATCTGAATCTATTTTGTAAAGTTCATATTTGTATCGTAATGTTTCGTATAGGCACATGCAGTCCGTTGTTCTGCATGTATTTCTGATATGTCCCAATTTATTATTCATAATACCCTTTTATACTCTAGTATTTATAGGATAATATGAAACTTTACCAAAAATGGTAAAAGGATTATGTTTGGTGATCATTCAGAAATGGATGGGCCATATTATCCTACATCACCATCTATGTGTTTGATATGATATCCAGAGCTTTGGTTATGTGCTTCTATATGTGCTTTGGAAAAGAAAGAAATGTATGCAACATCAAATGTGACGTTTGAGCTTCTATTTTGTATTTGTTCTTTGATATACTCTGAAATACTTCCTATGTCATTGATATACTCCGAAATATTTCATTTGTTATTGATATACTCGGAAACATTTCATAAGCCATTGATATATTCCAAAATGTTTCATCAGACATTGATATGCTTCAAAATGTTTTATCCGCCATTGATATGCTCCGAAATATTTCATATGCCATTGATATGTTCTGAAACATTTCATACACCCTTGATATGCTCCAAAATGCTTCATATGCAATTGATATGCTCCGTAATATTTCATACACCATTGATATGCCTCGAAATGCTCCTTACATCAATGATTTGCTCCAACTAATCTTTACTCAATTGTTATGAACAAAACATGCTTCGAACGAAATGATATTATAAATTTGCATTCGATAAGTGGCTATTTATGAACTCTTGTATTTCTACCTTGTATTTGGTACCTTATTTGTTTGAAACTATCCTCTGTCATCATTGATATGTTAGTCGCTTGCTAAGCCCTATATGCTCACCCCGTTGCTATATAAATTTTTCAAGATAGCTTGTCTCTCGCTAAAATGTTTAAATTAGGCTGAGGTTATGGAAAGCTAGAAAACTTTGGGCAAACCTTTAGTGGATGATATGTTTTTGTTGTATAAGTACACTTGGTGTCTAATGGAATGTTTGATGGTAAATATGAACTTATGAGTTTTCTACAAGTTTAAAAAACCTCTCTTGTTTAGGATTTTGGAGTGTTAAGTTTAATTTATGTAATGATATGAAAATGTGGTAAATATTAGTTTTGTGATTATGTAGAATCCCACACTTGTGGATTTATGTGGTGGTTATTGTCTTGGTGAGTTGGTTTCAGATTTTATGATTCATCAAGCGATGTGGTATATGAATTTAAACTGCACAGGTTTTATGAATTATAGAATTATGGATATGAATGACTTGAATGTTTTTTCAGTGTCCTCAAATGTGTGTTTGGATCCTGGAATGGATTATTATTAATTATAATATTATCGATTCGGGAGGGGTGTGACAGTCACGATGACCGAACCACTATAAAACTCGGTTTGCATTTCCATTCTTGCAATTTATCTTTATTGCAAACTGCCTTACCGGCTTACTGCTTTCACTACGCTTACGAATGAGATTTGAAGTTATCTTTCTGATATTGGTTTATCGAACGAACAAATATCTTACAAAATCGACGATTTTTCTACTACACTAATTCACCCCCCCCCTTTTTAGTGCCGCTCTTGATCCTAACATAGACAATAACAAAGGAGGAGAAAGATTGCTAATTTACATATAACAAAAGGAAGAAAAATTTCTATCTTGGAATCTCAAGCAAAAGTGCTATCTTGCCTATCTAAAGAAGCAAAACTTGCAAAATTATACATTGCAAAAGGAAGCAAGAATTGCTACCTTGCACATTTTAAAGAAAGCCAAAACTTGCTAGCTTGCATATCTCAAAAGAGAAGTAAAAAGTGCTATCTTGCCTATCTTTAGATTTGCACATCTCAAGAAGCAAAAAGTGCTAGCTTGCCCATCTCAAGAAGAAGTAAAAATTATTATCTTGCATATCTCAAAAGATGCAAACATTTTGGTAACTTTCATATGTGAAAAATTTGCTAGCTTGCATATTCAAAACAAACTACCATACTACCTTGCATATTTGAAAACTTGCTAGTTGCACTTCTTCTTTTTGTTGATGACAAAGGGGGAGAAGTTATGATGATGATCATTAATGGTGTACTTTGATTATGTATGAAATACTCATGATTTTAATATGCATGCAATGATATGATTAATTGGTTCTTTCAATATTCATGATACAAATGATGAAATAGCCATGATTTTCTGAATTCAAAGTTTCTATCAATATATTGATAGAGGGAGTTTAGTTTCAACTCCGTCATCAATTGATTACCATGATAAAAAAAATGAGAGATTATTGAATCTCGAATTTTGATGATGAAATCAATCGATGAGTTTATAATCTAATCTGTGTTTTGAGCAACGTAGGACTAGCTTCGATCAAGAAGAGGCAAATTGATTAAAGTAGGAGGAATCAGACATTGGACAATAGTTGAACATGTAAGGAGATTGGACATCAGGCTGGAGGATCGGTCGACATACCGACAGAAAGACTTTGTGCCATGAGTTAAGTTATTGGGATCAAGGATCGGATATTGTGCCAAGGAGATCAGAAATTATGGGAGTTAACATGCCGATTGGGTAATATGCCGGAGTAGACGATGCACTGAAGGATCAGATGAAGCACCGGAAGAACTAATGACATGCCGGATAGCATATGATTCATGCTTTGTAATAAATTATCTAGATCGAGTTAGTCTAGGTCTAATTGAGTTGGTATTGGAGGGAAACAAATGCCAACATAATTAGGGGTCAATTAGACCTGAAACAGGGCTGAATTAGGCCTATTGTTTGGCCCATTCAATGTCCTATACCATGGTCTAGCGGTGGTACCGCCTAGACTAGGTGGTGGCATTGCCCAAACATAGTCTTCATGATTGTGTCAGGTGGTGGTACTATCAGACTGGGCAGTGCAACACCTAAACATAGTCTCCCAGAAGTGTTAGGCGGTGGTACCACTAGACTGGATGGTGGCATCGCCCAGTGTCAAAAAGTACTAGTGGTGGTACTGCCCAATACTGACGATGGTACCGCCCAATA
This sequence comes from Musa acuminata AAA Group, assembly GCF_036884655.1. Taxonomy (NCBI): domain Eukaryota; kingdom Viridiplantae; phylum Streptophyta; class Magnoliopsida; order Zingiberales; family Musaceae; genus Musa; species Musa acuminata. The sequence continues at coordinate 23,664,012 of NC_088346.1, forward strand.
CTAGCGATGGTACCGCTAGTACCCGAAAACCCATAGATAATCAGATAGTTCGGTACACTATATACTCGTCCGTTTGATGGAGGCAACTGGTGTCATAGTCGCTCATGTGGGGACACTTGAGGTATAACGCAGGTGCTCCTTAGAGAATGAGTTCACTGATTGATCCGCTTATGTAATGTTGGATGGTTAATAATACCTAATGTCATACAATGATTCTAGTCCCAATTGTGTCTGGTCCTTAGACTTAAGACACCAAACATGCCTTGTTTGAGTACTCCATTCTTTGATGCTAGACTTAAAGGTTTGAAAGCTCCAGATCTAGTACAATTGGTTCTCGGGAATGGTAGCTAAACTTATGAAGAGAATTGTGTGTTAACAAATGATCATCCACTCTTGGTATTATGAGAAGAAATCCATTGTGTGCTAACTCAAACAAAATCCCTGGCCGGGGTTGTTTGGATTGAGAGAGAAGTTCTCTGGGAGAATCTAATTAGAGCGAAAGTTGAACAAGATTTCGTATGGTCCTAATGTTACCATGCCCAATATACGGTCTTTAGGATATTAGATAGATGAGAGATTATAGATATATGGTAACTATGGATAGATAGGTCCGATGGATTAAATCCCCTTGTATTGTCTGGGGACTATAGCGTAGTGGCCTAGTACAACCAAAGTCGATGAGTCAAATGAATTATTATGGATATAATAATTCACTTTATCGGAAGGAGTTTTGATAGGATCGACTAATGACTAGCTCCATATCGGGCCTAGAGGGTCACACACATATGGTGGATGTTGTGACGAGCAGAGGTGCATGTATGAGATATTCGCATAGCCCCAGTTTAGATCCTATAAATAAGATCTAATAGGATAATTGGATAAGATCCAATTAGATAAGTGGATGAGATCCAACTAGATAGTTGGATAGAGATCCAATGAGGATAGGATCAATTAAGAGTTAAGTTGCTTGCACCTCTATAAATAGAAGAAATTGCTAGGATCGTGAATAGCACTAAGAGGGGGGCTAAATTAGTGCTATCACAAAAATTAAGTTAATTTGAAACTTTTGGCTTGATAAAAACGTATCGGAAAAGATATTGAAAGTATGCTTGACTTAGAATAAGAATAATATGAAATTAAGGTAGAAAATAATAGTAATGAAGAGCAACAAGAAAGTGTACACCAATTTTATAGTGGTTCGGTTGTCGTGACCTATGTCTACTCCCGATTCCTCCTCTATTGAGGCCCCCGGCGTCCGCTATCGGTCTTTCTTCAATGGGCGAGGACCAACCACCCTTTTATAATACTTTCTCCTTTTTACAGGTTTAGGAGACAACCTTTTACAAGCCTCACACCTCTCTTAGATTGATTAAAAAGCTAAAGAAGAAGGAGGACACTTAGCACTTTTTCAACACTTTTACAACCAAAATCTCAAGACTTTTGTTTACACTTTTCATGCTCTTAAATGTAGGAAAGAGTGAGGTATTTATAGGCCCTAATAACTTCAAAAATAGAGCAAAAAAGTATCTCATCCCCGATTTCCGGGGTACTGGTGGTACCACCACCATTATTGGGCAATACCACTGCTTGTAGACTAACATTAGATAGTAGCACCGCCCAATCTGGGCGATACGATCACCTGACAAAGCCTTGGAGATTGAGCTTTGGTGGTACCACTGCTTCATAAGATGGTTCCATCACTTGGCAGCATTAACTACCGATGGTACCACCGCCCAGACTACCTAGGAGGCAGGGACTCAAGCGGTTCCACCACCTAATGTGGCTCCAAGTGGCTGAATGAGCCATCCAACTGGCCCAATTAAGCCCTATTTAGGGCCCAGTTAGCCCCTAACTGAGTTAGTAGGATTTCTCCCAAAACTAACTCAAATTAAAGTCCTAACTATGATAGTTAAGGCTAAAACAGTTACGATACAAGCAATCTAAGTTATTTGGCACATCAATTGTTCAATCAAACTTTTGGTGAACTTCCGACGAACTCTCGACGATCTTCTGGTAAGCTTTTGACGAACTCCCGACGAACTTCTGATGAGCTTTCAATGAACTCCCGGTGAACTTTCAGTGAGCTTTCATTAGATCATCTGATCCTTCGGTATATCCCCCAATTCATCTAGGCCGATGCCCAATCATTGACTCCAGTCCAACTTCAATTCTTCTTTAATCATTTTGCCTTTCTCACAATGGTAGTTAGTCCCATGTCACTTATCTCAACATATGGATTAGATCATTAATTCACCAATTGATTTCATCATCAAAATCCAAGATTCAATAGGAACTTCATGGTTCATAGGCTAGAGCTATTGGTGGTTCCCCCTCCTATTATCCTTAGCCTCCTCTTCTCCTCTTTGGCTCTAGTAGCCTTGTGGTGCACGTAGAGAGGAAGATCCCGCAGTGATTTGAGGAGCGTTGACACTGTGTCCATCATATGGATTACCGCTATAGAGGAGTACATAGGTGCTCCTTCATCCACTTCATCGGATTTGGAAACTTCGGGGATATACGATCTCCTCAAGTAATAGTTCTAACACGATACATGTAGTTTTTCAGTTTTGTGATTTTCTCACTCACCAATCATTGCACAACATCCTAGTACTTAACTTTGGAACATCTGATTTTGTTTTTTATTTTTTGTAGTGCATGAGATGCTGACCCTAGTAGATTTTCCAACAGTGGTATCAGAGCCAGGTTCATCTTGCGATGATTGGCTTATAAACTACATATGTTGTTTTTAATCACATAGAATTGTTTTATGCTTTCTTGCTTCGTTTGCCATAGTTTTCAAATCTGAAAGACACATTATTTAGTTGTCTTTAGAGTGGTCCTTTGATGTCAAATTTGTTAACATAAATGAAGGAAACTAGGGTGGTAACTATTGCTACTCGGTGGATCGACCAGAGAAGATACGCACACGCAAGTTGCGAAGGAGCCGCTTATCTGGTGAGGCAACACCCGCAACTGAGCTACCTGTGGTAGGGCAGTGCCCGCCCTACATGTGCACAGGCTGCACACTACTCGTAGGGAGGTAGCTTGGGGGTGAGGTGGCGTCAGTTGGCGATCGCCAACTAGTGGGTAACCCGCCTACAGGTCAGGCGACGCCAACTAGCGACCGGCTAGCCCACATAGATGGTGCATGCGGGCATTGCCTTGCGTGTGATAGTCGCCCCTATTGAATCTCGGATTTTGATGATGAAACCAATTGATAAGTGTTTATGATTTAAGTTACGTTTTGAGTGACGCAGGATGCTTCAATTAGGGAGAGACAATTAAAGCAAGAAGAATCATGTTGGGCCAGAGAAAAACATACCAGAAGATTGGACGTCGAGCCGAAGGATCAGTCGACGTATTGATAGAAGGCTTCGAGCCATGAGTTCGGGCATCGGGCCAAGAAGAGTGGATATTGTGCCAAGGAAATCAGAGTTGCGAAGGTCAACTAGCCGATTGGGCAAGAGGCCGCAAGAGAGGATGATGCATCGATCAATCAAACGAGGCATCGATGAACCGTTGACATGCCGGACAACATCTGATTAGCTTAGTATTAATTGTCTAGATCGAAGTAGATTTTTATGTATGCAAGATTAACTACAATAGCAAGGCATAAAGTAAAATGAAGTCCCAGAGTCAAGAACGTAATTTTGTTAGGAGTTCGAGAGATCATCGGAAGTCTGGATATTTGTCGGAAGTTCTACCAGAACCAACTGAGAAGTCTAGGAGCTTGCCAAAGAAGCTCATCGGAACTTGCCAAGAAGATCATCGTGAAGTCTAGGAGCTTGCCAAGAGTCCACTGGAATATTGCTGAGAGATTGTCGGAAGTTCATCAGAAGATCGTCGAAAGCTCACTAAAAGAAACCTAGATTTATAGACTTGGTTAGCTTAGTAAATGTCTTAAATTTTATAATTAGCATATAATTGGGATTATAATTTGGCCAACCCAATTAGGGGACAGTTAGGCCTAAGTTTAGGCTGTGTTGGGCTAAGAGAAAGGCCCAAACAGTGACCAAACAGGTGAAACCGTCATGGCATAGTCTCTGAGATTATGTCAGGCAGTGGTACCGCCAGTCTGGGTCATGGTACCGCCCAGACATAGGCTTCTAGGTGATGGTACTGTCATACTGGGCGTGGTACTACTCATACCTTAAAATTTCAGGGATTTGAATTTTGGCTCCAAGTTTTGATGACATTTGGGGTCTATAAATACCCCAGCTATTCCTACATGGAGTAGTAAGAAAAGTGAACAAAAACTCTATATTTCTAGAGTTGAAAACCCTTGTAAAGTATCGAGTCTCTCCTTCTAAAGTTTAGAGACCATTCTAAGGGAGAGTGTGAGGGAAGCTTTGTAAAAAGGAGGTGTAAAGGTTCTCTCCTGAGCCTGCAAAAGGAGAATAGAGTTATAAGAAGGAGGTTGATCTTCACCGATTAAAGGAAGATCGTTAGTGGATGTCGGTGGCCTCGACGGAAGAGGAATTGGTGGAGTGGATGTAGGTCATGACAACCGAACCACTATAACTCGGTTTACATTTACTTCTTGTAATTTACATTTACTATAAACTGCCCTTCTTTACTTGCTTTACATCCACTATACTCTTCCATATGCTTTAAAGTTAAACACTTTTTGAGATTGGTTTTAGACGAATGAAGAAATTTACAAAATTGATATTTTTATCCGCTGCACTAATTTACCCCCCCCCCCCTCTTAGTGTTGACTCGTTCCTGACAATTGGTATTAGAGCCTCATTATGTCTCATTTGATTTAACACCCAAGAGAAATAGCTCTTTTTGGCTTTCAAGAGGGTCATTCTCTCATTCGTCCTCCCTTGTTCAATGGGATGAACTACACATATTGGAAAACTCGAATGAGAGATTTCTTGCTTTCCTTGAATTTAAATTTATAGAATATTATTGAAAACGATTTTCGAATGTCTTCTCTTCCAATGAACCATTAGAATGATTTGGAGAAGAAGACTTTTTCTTTTAATGCAAAGGCTATGAATGTCCTATTTTGCGCCTTAGATAAAACTAAGTTTAATCGGGTTTCTAGTTGTGAAACGACTTTTGATATATCACACACTCTCGAAATCACATATGAAGGCACTAATAGAGTAAAAGATTCTAAGATAAATCTTTTAATACATGATTTTAAACTTTTTCGAATAAAGCCAAGCAAAACCTTTGTTGACATGTACACTCGTTTTATAGATGTCGACAATGGTTTAAAAGCTCTTGGCAAATGTTTTTCTAAGTTTAAACTCGTTAACAAAATCTTAAGATCTCTTTCTAAAAATTGGGAATCGAAAGTAACAGCAATACACAAAACAAAGGATTTAAATAAATTTTCACTTGAAAAACTTTTCAGGTCCTTGAAGACCTATGAAATGACTCATGATGCACTTGACGAAAATGAGAACAACCTTTCAAAGAACAGGAAGGATTTTGAACTTAGAACAATTGAAGACCACTCGAGCATAAGCTTAAGTGATGGTGGACACGAACTCCTCACTATGAAATTTAAAAGGTTCATGAAATAAGAGTTAAAGAATAAAAATAAACATAAAAAGAACACAACTACTTGCTATGAATGCAAGAAGAAGGAAGCTCTTTAGGACAAATCAAGCTAATCTGAAGACGAGGAGAAAACCAATAAAAGCGAGGTGGCAAACTACACCTTAACAACTTTTGACGATGAGGTAATCAAAATCCCCTTAGTTTACTTTGAAATTACTTAATGTTTTTCATGAATTGTTTTTAATTTAGTTTAAGAAAACTATATAAATTTTTTTAATTGCATGTTTAATGATGTAATGAAAATACAAAAATAAAATTGGTTCATGCTGACCTTTCTAGTGATTTTAAAAATAATCATAAAAATTACATGATTTATGAAAATACAATTAAATGTAAATCTAAAGATTAATCTTATTGATGTGTTTAAGGAGCAATAATATGTATCTTGATGATTTCCAATTTTGATTGAAAATGCTTGATGTCTTGATGAAAATGTTAAGAGGTTTGATATCATGCTTAAAGTGAAATTGTGCATGTTGTACCTTAAAAAATAAAAAACTTGAACCATGTTTTGATATCATGCCCAAAGAAATAATGCATAATTATTATACTAAATAAGTTTATATTTCAAAATTATGCATGATGATTTTTGGGTACTTTATGGTTTATTGATCTTGATGATTTCTATAATGATATTTGCTTTTTCGATTTTAAACATGATGCATATTTGTGTTTGGTACACATGACAAAGTCATGCTAGCATCAAATAAATCACATGAATTGAAACAACTATAAAGAGGAAAATATTTTTCTCAAATTTTTTTGTTTTCTCTATCTTATCAAGTTTTGAATAAGAGATTGATAAATCTATTTATATTATTTTGAATCTCTTGAACTATGAAAGTGATTTTGATGATTTGAATTTAAATCATTTTTTTTTATCTAAATCATGATTTTGATTCCTTGATATTTAAAAATTAAGATTTATTATGAATCAAGATTTTTCATTAATCATTCTCCTACGATTCCACTTGGTATTTTCTTGAGAGGAGATTTTCTAAATGAATCATGATTTTTTTTTGTGAGTTCTTGGACTACACCTTGGGACAAATCGAGCTCATCTGAAGATGGGGAGAAAATCAATAAAGACAATGTGACAAACTACACCTTAACCGCTTTCAACGATGAGATAATCAAAATCCCCTTAGTTTATTTCGAAATTGTATGATTATTTTCATGAGTTATTTTTAATTTAGTTTACTTATTTTTCTTGAAAATTATATGTTTAATAATGTAATGAAAATGCTAAAAAATTGGGATCATGCTAGTAATTTTGAAAATGATAATGAAAATTACATGTTTTATGATAATTATGTAAAATGTTAGATTTAAATCTAATGATAATCCTATGTATGTTTTTAAGAAGCATTAATGTGTATCATGTTGATTTCCATATTGTTTCTTGACTTTTGATTGAAGATGCTCTATGATTAATGATATCATGCCCAAAGTAATGTTGTATAATGATCATGCTTAATAAGTTTATATTTCGAAATTATACATGATGATTTTTATGATTTATGAATTATCAATCTTTTCCGTAATGAAAGTTCTTTTTTGGTCTTAAATGATGATGCATGTCTTGATTTGGCATAAATGATAAAAGCATGCTTATATGAAATAATGTAAGTATCATGCTTGATGATTTTATATTTAATTAAGCATGATGATTTGAAGAAACGATGATTTCCATGATGATATTTACTCTTTTGATTTTAAATTGTAATGCATGTTTTCATACGAAAAACTTGATCATGCTTATATGAAATTAATCACTTAAAATGAAACACATAAAAAGGAAAATATATTATCATTGGAATTAAAATAATGAACCTATTTATGTTATGAATTTTGTGAACCATGAAATTGATTTGATGATTTAAATTTGAATAATTTTTTTATCCAAATCATGATCTTGATTCCTTGATATTTACAAATTAAGATTTATTATGAATCAAGATTTTTCATTAATCATTCTCATACGATTCTACTTGGGATTTTCTTAAGAAGAGATTTTCTAAATGATTTTTCTTATGAGTTCTTGGATTTATTACTTAAGATTTTTTTAAATCAAGATCTCTTCCTTGTACTCCTATGATTTTTACTCTTGGTATTTTATTGAAAGAAGAGATTTACTATATGAATCATGTCTTTTGGTATTCACGTGGTCTTATCTTTCATGACATGATTTCTTTGTAGTTATAGCTTATATACCTTGAAATGATTGAAATATTTTACACTATTATGTTCTTCCCTTATTCTTTCTTATTTACAATGACAAAAGGGGGAGAAGTTATGATCATGCATGGTAGGATGTAATTTGACAAATTGATACCATCATGATATGGAATGATGCATGCAATACTTATGCTTTTTATTATGATGATGTATATGATGTATTGCATATGATATGAATCATGATTAAAATTGCTTTGATTTGAATTCAAGGTTTATCTCAATTATGGCATTCTGAAATAAGAATGATTACTTATCTTTGTCATACTTTGAAAATTATTGTAAAAGAAAAAATAGATACAAAATTGTATTCTTCCCTTATTTTTGACAATAATAAAGGGGGAGATAGTTAGCTTGCTAGCTAGCTTGCACAAGTCAAAAAGATGCAAAAACTTGCTTGTTTGCTTGCACATCCAAAGAGAAGCAAAAATTACAAACGTACATATCGCAAAAAGAGGCAAAACTTATTAGTTTGCTCATCTCAAAAGCAAAAAATGCTATCTTGCATTCTTTTTTCAAAAACTTGCTAGCTTGCATGATGATAAAACATTAGATTATATTTATAACGCAATGATTGAACACTTGATAGTTGTACTCTTTTTTGCTGATGACAAAGGGGGAGAAGTATGATGATATTATACGTAAGTTTATAATAATATGTTGCTTGGATTTTTGAATCCAAAAGTTCATCTCACATATGCCATATTGATAGGGGGAGTTAAGGTTAACTCCATCATCAATTAGTTATCATCATAAAAAAGGGGGAGATTGTTAAATCTTGGATTTTGATGATGAAACCAATTGATAAGTGTTATGATTTGATTGCATTTTGAGTGAGGTAGGATGCTTCGATTAGGGAGAGACAATTAAAGTAGGAAGAATCATGTTGGGCCAGAGAAAAACATGTTAGAAGATTGGACGTCGAGCCAAAGGATCGGTCGACGTATTGACAGAAGGCTTTAGGCCATGAGTTTGGGCATCGAGCCAAGAAGAGCGAATATTATGCCAAAGAAATCGGAGTTATAGAGGTCAACTGGCCGATTGGGTAATAGGCCACAAGAGAGGACGATGCGTCGAATAATCGGATGAGGCATCGATAAACCAATGACATGTCAGACAATATCTGATTAGCTTAGCATTTATTATCTAGATTGAAGTAGATTTTTATATGTGCAAGATTAACTACGATAGCAAGGTATAAAGCAAAATAAAGTCTCAGAGTCAAGAACGCAATTTCGTTGGGAGTTCGAGAGTTCGTTGGAAGTCCGAACGTTCGTCAAAAGTTCTACCGGAACCAATAGAAAAGTCCAGGAACTTGCCAAAGAAGCTCATCGGAACTCACTAAGAAGAACATCGTGAAGTCTAGGAGCTTGCCAGGAGTCCACTGGAACATTATCGAGAGATCGTCGGAAGTTCGCCGGAAGATCGCTAGAAGAAAACCTAGACTTATGGTCTTGTTTAGCTTATTAAATATCTTAAATTTTATATTTAGTATATAATTAGGATTAGAATTGGGCCAACCCAATTAGGAGACATTTGGGCCAAAGTTTGGGTTGTTTTGGGCCAAGAGAAAGGCCCAAACAGTGACCAAATAGGTGAAACCATCGTGGCATAATTTTTGAGACTGTGTCAGGCAGTGGTACCGACAATCTGAGAGGTGGTACCACCTAGACACAATCTTCTAGGTGATGGTAACGCCAGACCAGAGGTACCGCCTAGTATCAAGCTGTAGGCGGTGGTACCACCCGTACCTTGAAATTTCAGGGATTTAAATTTTGGCTCTAAGTTTTAAAGCCATTTGGGGTCTGTAAATACCCCAGCTATTCCTACATGGAGTAGTAAGAAAAGTGAATAAAAACTCTATATTTCTGGGGTTGAAAACCCTTGTATAAAGTATAGAGTCCCTCCTCCTAAAGTTTAGAGACCATTCTAAGGGAGAGTGTGAGGGATGCTTTATAAAAAAAAGGTGTAAAGGTTCTCTCCTGAGCCTACAAAAGGAGAATAGAGTTGTAAGAAGGAGGTTGATCTTTGCCTTTTAAAGGAAGATTGTTAGTGGATGCTGGTGGCCTCGACGGAAGAGGAATCGGTGGAGTGGATGTAGTTCATGACGACCGAACCACTATAACTTGGTTTGCATTTACTTTTGGTAATTTACATTTACTATAAACTTCCCTTCTTTACTTTCTTTACATCCACTACACTCTTCTATATGCTTTCAAGTTAAATACTTTCCGAGATTAATTTTAGACGAATGAAGAAATTTATAAAACCAACGTTTTTATCCGCTGCACTAATTCACCCCACCCCCCCCCCCCCCCCCTTAGTGTTGACTCGTTCCTGACAGCCCCTACGCGAGGTGGCACCACAAGGGCAACCACCCTAGTCCGAGGCGGTTGCCCAAGGTGGCAACCACCCTTGCACGAAGTGGCACTGTAAGGGCAAACTGCCCTAGTGCGAGGCGGTTGCCACCGTGTGGCAATGCCACACTACCGCTTACTAGGCAAAAACCGCAAAGGTTGCGGTTGCCAACCTTGGCGTCGGTAGTAGGGAGGTGGCAGCCGCCACATGCAGAGTAGGAATTAGGGGATTTTGGGGGCAAAGGATTAGTTTACCCCTATAAATTTTAGAAATTCCAAGTGTTGTCCTTTTACCCAAAATACTAGAATTCAAAAAAATTCCTTCCATGTCCCTAGCTTCATAAAATATTAGTTAATTAAAAAAATTAATTAACTATTATTATTTATCTAGTAATCCTACGTAATGATATTTATATGTGAAGTATGATGTGGGAAGATGATCATGGACCATGTGTGATGTGTGTTTGTGATTATTACTTATTAGAGCCTTTGAGCCTCCATCTTTCGTTCTTTGTTGGGCCTGCTTGTAATTATATTGTAATTACATGAGAGGAGTAGCAGAAGCCTAGAGGTGGCAACGGGGCCCTCGAGGTCGATTCAGATGATCGCAACGCATGGAGATACGTCGAGGTGTCGGTAGATCCAACGATGACGATATGGATGATCACCACGCATGGAGATGAGCTGATACATATATAGATCTTGATGTAAGTGATCAGACCTATTGGCTCGAGCTTGATCATATTAGGTTATGGTCCATGATCATCTGATGTGTTTGTGCATATGATTGCTATACACCTACTAAATAAGTATATATATATATATATATATATATATATATATATATATATATTTGCATGCGATGTAAATATATATTAAATATATACGTGTGCGATATGTCATATTATGAGACCAAATCTAAATCCCCTCTTACGATAATATTAAGTCAATAAGCATGAGGCAATTAGATTAACTCATGTGGCCTTCCATAATTAGAGGTAGGAACCGATTCAAGACGTAGGATGAGTTGGTCGAGTCCCTCGAGACTCACCTATATCATGATTTGCTATCTTGCCTATAATATAGAGATATATCACTGATGACCTGAGGATATAGTATGCTTGGTCAAGTCCCTCAAGGGCATATTATCAATCAGACTCATCTTATAACGATGGTGATGACTTAACTGGATATTATGGTTGGTTGAGTCCCTTGAGACCATGATGGTTCAAAGGCTAAATAGGGTGGGAATCACAAGGTGTTGTGATTGGTAAGAGTTGTCTACCTTTTGGGCTTAGTGTGATTGGTCGAGTCCCACGAGGTTACACTAAGATGCCGATTGGATCCCGATCCCCACTAGAAGTCTGCCAAAGACTTTCGTTTCATGTGCTGAGGATGTCATGTGACTCACTATTAAAATAATGGGAGTATGTCAAGATAGAAGTCTATATCTTGATTGTTTATTTTTCTACAAAATCTGCATGTTATTTATTTATGCTACATCTCCTGTTTATCATAAACATATCACCATTAGACCCTCTATATGACATACTTGATGTCAACTACCTCACTGGTCCAAATTATTAGGATTGACTCCATAACTTGAGAATAGTTCTTATAGTGGAAAAAATTGTATATGTCTTGGATACGATCATACCAAAGCTTGAGATAGGAGCATCTCAGAAAGAGATTGCCTGATATGAGAAGTATAATAGATGATTCCACTCTCACTCAGAGTTATATGTTGGCCTCTATGACTCCTGAGTTACAAAGGTAATATGAAAACATGGATTCTAGATCCATACTTCTACATCTCCGCAAACTATTTGAGGAGTAGGGAAGAACTCGACGATATGAGATATCCAAGAGACTCTTCTATACCAGGATGATTGAGGGGGCATTAGTTCAGAACCATGTCCTAAAAATGATAGAGTGGATTGAGAACCTCATAGGTCTAGGAATGGTCCTAGATGATAACCTGCACGTTGATCTAACTTGAATACTTCAATCCCTACCAGATTACTTTTCCTAGTTCATTATGAATTTTAGCATGAACAAACTTGAGGTGACTCTCCTTGAGCTCCTCAATATGTTGAGGGAAGCAGAGAACACTATCAAGAAGGAGAAACTAGTTTTCTTTCTTGTTAGCTTGCATGTTCTAAAGTGATATAAAACTTGCATGTTTTAAAAAAACTGATAGTTACACTTTTCTAATTTTTATTGGTGACAAAGGGGGAGAAGTTATAATGATTTGAAATTTGAATCATGCATGGCGTACTTTGATATTTTAAAATTATGATTATACATGAAATATGTTAGGAACGAGTTGGCACTAAGAGGGGGTGAATTAGTGCAGCAGTAAAAATTACGTCGGTTCAAAATCTCTTTGTGATTAAATCTGTTTCAAGATGTTAACTTGAAAGCATACAAAAGAGTGTAGTGGATGTAAAGTAAGTAAAGAAGAGCAGTTTGCTGTAAATGTAAATTATAAGAAGTAAATGCAAACCGAGTTATAGTGGTTCGGTTATCGTGACCTACATCCACTCCACCAATTCCTCTTCCGTCGAGGCCACCGGCATCCACTAACGATCTTCCTTTAATAGGCAAAAATCAACCTCCTTCTTACAACTCTATTCTCCTTTTGATAGGATCAGGAGAGAACTTTTACAAGTTTCACACCTCTCTTAGAATGAACTCTAAACTCTAAGAGGTGGAGGGGAACACTCAACACTTTTCAAGCTTTTTTAACTCTTTTTCATAAAGGATTCTTTCCCTCTTTCTACTCAATTCTTGTCCTTCTAAGAAGGAAAGAGTAGGGTATTTATAAGCCCCAAATGGATTCAAATTTGGACCCCAAAATTTAAATCCTCGAGATTTCGAGGTACGGGCGATACCACCTCCTGCACTGAGCGGTACCACTGCCTACAACCTGACACTGGGCGGTACCACCACCTAGTCTAGTGGTACTACCACCTGGGAGACTGTGTCTGGGCAGTACCACCACCCATAAGAGTGGTACCATTGCCTGACAGCCTCGGAGATCGAGTTTTTTGAGTTTTCCAACTCACAAGCGGTTCCACCGCCTATTCTGGCGGTGCCACCACCTGACCCAACTTTTGGGTCACTAAATGAGCCTCCCAATGAGCCCAAATCAATCCTAATTAAGGCCCAATTGGTCATAAATTGAGTTAGCATAATTACACCAAAAGCTATCTCAATTAGCCCCCTAAACTATTTCAATCTTAGACATATGATTACAAAGCATGAATCATTTGTCCGGCATGTCATTGGTTCATCCGGCACTCGTCCGATCCTTCATCACATCGTCCTCTTTTGTAGCTTTTTGCCAAATCGGCATGTTGACCTCCGCAACTTCGATCTCTTTGGTGCAATGTCCGCTCCTTCAGCCCGATGCCCGAATTCACGACATGAGTCTTTTGCCGACATGTTGACCGATCCTCCGACCCGACATCCAATCTTCTGACATGTTCACTCCGGCCTAATATGATTCTTCCTGCTTTAATCAATTTGCCTCTCCTTGATTGAAGCAAGTCCTGTGTAACTCAAAAACGCAGATTAGATCACAAACTCATCAATTGATTTCATCATCAAAATCTGAGATTCAACAATCTCCCTATTTTTTATGATGACAACCAATTGATGACGAAGTTTAAGCTAAACTCCCCCTATCAATATGACATATTTGAGATGAACCTTGAATTCAAATTGAATTCAAGTCAAGGAAATTTTAAACATTAATTCAAGCAACATGTTCATCATTAATACAAGCATCGTGCATAATGAAAATTTCAATACATCATTCCATGCATGATTATCATCATAACTTCTCTCCCTTTGTCATCAACAAAAAGAGAAAGTGCATTTAGCAAGTTTCAAATCATTGCATTATAAATATAGTCGCAAGTTTTATCATCATTCAAGCTAGCAATAATTTTGAGTTTTGCAAGTTTGTAAATTTTGCTAGATGTGCAAGTTAGCATGTTTTGCTTCTTGAGATAGGTAAGATAGCAATTTTGCTTCTCTTGAGATTGCAAGCTAGCAAGTCTTGATGATGTTCAAGATAGCAAGTTCTACATCATGCAAGCTAGAAAATTTTTACAATATTTTTAAAAAACTAAAAGCTAGCAATATTTGAGATGTTCAAGAAAACAACTTTTGGTTATTGAAATATGCAAGTTAGCAATCTTGCTTCCTTGCAAGTTTTTTTCCTAGAAAATTAGAACATGCAAGCTAGCAAAATTTTTTTTTATCACTTTGCAACATACATAATAACCAAATGATCATTAATTTTAAAGATGTGCAAGATTGTAAATTTTGTAAGTTTGCATTTTTGCTTCTTACGATAGGTAAGCTATCAATTTTTGATAATGTTCAAGATAGCATGTTTTTGCATCTACTTGAAACGTGCAAACCAGTAACTTTTCTACCCCTTTGTCATTGTCAAAAAGAAGGAAAGAATATAATTTTGTAATTCTTTTCCCTTTACAATAATTTTTAAATCATGATAAAGGTAAAGTATCAATCTTATTTCAATATATTTATGCATCATTATAGTTTCAAATTAAAACATGCACAATTTCAAAACCTTACATTTCATCCTTTCTTCATGCATGATACCATGATCACTATGGGCATATCATGCATGATACTCAAGCACTCATGATACATCATTTTAGCAATAAATCATAGTATTGCATGTATCATTCCAAATCATAAATAATTCAAATCATGATGGTATCAAAATGTCAAATTACATTGCATCCTACCATGCATAATCATAACTTCTCATTTGTATGAATCAAAATAATATCATGAGTATTTCATGTATAATTTCAAATCATCACATTCATTTCATCACATGAAGAATATAAAAAATAATAATTGGGTGATGAGATATATACTAAATGAATAACAATGGAGTATCATAAATAAATCATGGCATGAAAGATATGATCATATGAATACCAAAATACATGATTCATTTTAACAAATCTCTTTTTAAATAATCAAAATGAAATATTAGGAAATCAAATGATATAATATCTTCATTCTTGCATAAGAAATTTCAAGTTATAAATCTCGAAAAATCAAGATAAAAATTATGATTTTTTTGGATGACTCAAAAAGTGAAAAGGAGAATCATATTAAACAATCTAAATTCATAAAAAATCTCATGTTATAAATCCAAGAATTCACAAGAAAAATCATGATTCATTTAGAAAATCTCCTCTTAAGAAAATACCAAGTAGAATCGTAGAAGAACAATTAATGAAAAATCTTGATTCATAATAAATCTTAATTTATAAATATCAAGAAATCAAGATCATGATTTGGATAAAAAATTATTCAAATTTAAATTATCAAATCATCAAAATCATTCATAGTTCAAGAGATTCAAAATAACATAAATAGATTTATCAATCTCTTATTCAAAATTCGATAAGATAGAAAAAAAATTTCAAGAAAAATATTTTCCTCTTTGTAGTTGTTTCAATTTATGTGATTTATTTCATACAAATATGCCTTTGTCATTTATACCAAATAAAAATATACATCATGGTTAAAGACTGAAAAACAAATTTTATCATCATGTCCAAAAATATGACACATTAAACATATGGCTTCTTTAAACAAGAGATTTGATTTATCATTTTAATTCCAATGGCAATACATTTTATTTTTATATGTTTCATTTTATGTGATTGATTTCGTAAAAATATGTTCAAGTTTTTCATATGAAAATGTTAGGATTCTAGCTAGGAGAGTCCTAACTGAGAGGGTCATTCATGTAAAATTTACCTAAACTGACCCCTATTAAAGAGGTGAAGAGGCCGGCTAGGGTTTGGAGATTATTTCTTAAAGAAGAATTAGGAGTTGTAAAGGAATATGAGTCTTGAGTAGGAGTCTTAATTGAGTAGGAGTCTTGAGCAGGAGTCCTATTAGGAGTTAGTGTTCAGAAACCCTATAAATAGCCATGTATTCATCCTCTTTTGAAAAGCAATAGATGAATCTTTTTTGTAGCATTTGAGCAGCAACTTAGAGGGAGGAACCCCTATAGAGTTCCAAGGAGACCGATCCCCTAAAGAGATCAACCCCAAGTTTAGAATCTACAAGGGTTCTATCACCTAGTATTAGAGCAGTGTTCTTGGCATCTCGCTGCCCTTCCACAGCCATCCATCAACCCTCCACAACCGCCCAAAGTAATTCCCACAATTGCTTAAAAAATCGTCACCAAATTCAATCATCATCTCCACCACCGTAGATCATCCTTATTCAAAAATCTAAAAAAAAATTGTTCCAAAATTGCTGCATAAACTTTTTGTTGCAAAGTTTTTATCTCTACGACGAAAGATACATTGCTAAATTCCAACCGCATAGCACAGTCTATTCGATCTTGTTACTATCTTTTTTCTATCCAAATCTCTACGAAATTTTTATTACAGCTTTGATACTTCCTAGCAGTAGATTTCCCTTTGGTTTTGTCAAAAAATTATTAATATAAACCATTGATCATTTACGTCTAAGCTGCGATACTTGAAAATATGCATTGTAAAATTCCAACCGCATAACACAGTTTGTTTGATCTTGCTACTATGATTTTTCTGTCCAAATCTCTACAAAATTTTTATGATAGCTTTGATACATCCTAATAGTGGATTTCCTTTCAGTTTTGTCGAAATTTTTTTAATATAAACTACTGATCTTTTACGTCTAATCTGCTATACTTGAAAATCTGCAAAAAATTTCAGCCATATATTGTTGCCTTAACTGATCTATTTACAATCCTATTTTAACGAAATTTCTTATACACTTCATAGATCATCTTGGCTTCCATCTAATATTGATCTATCGAGGAATTTATCTCTAAAAACGATTTTGTGTTACTGTAAATTTTCGTCGCAAGCCACTGAAATTTTTCGATGAGAATTCTGCTATCGCAACTTGCATCAATTTCCTTGCTATAATACTGCTGAAATTTTCTTGATTAAATTGGAAATCCTTGCTTTCATATAAACTGATATTTTTTTGTTAATTCCCTCCTCAAATATCTCAAGTTTTTGGTAGAAATTTCGTCAAGAAAACGTTGTTTCTTCGATGACAATTTTGCTCTTACAATACATCACATATTTGCATTAACTTCTACTGATTTCTATCAAACCTTTGCTACCATCTACCACAGATCCAAAACTTTCATCCATAGCCCTAAAACTCTGATAAACCACACCGTCAAATTGCACTCAAAACAATCACAAAACAAGCCTAAACCACAGCCTACATCTACCAATCCACCAACCCTTTCGACCCTCACTTCTCTCAACCTATATATGCCTTTAACCCGACAACAAAAGAGAGATCTTAATATCATAGATTTGGAAGAATATACTATGGCATCTAAGGAGGTAATCAATGCTAAATTCGAAGCCTTTGAGGTGTGAATGGAGGATAAGATTCGGACTCTCTTTACCAAACTCAGTTTTGGCCGACCACCACGCCCGAAGAAATCACATTAAAGAGATGACTTCCAAGAGAGGGGAGGTTCTATGATCGATTCCAACTATCCATGTATGAGGGTGGCTTCCCTAGATGGGAAGAAGGAGACCTGATTGGTTGGATCTCGCACGCGGAGCGATATTTTCGGTGCCAAAAAACCGCGGACGCATCTATGGTAAAAATTACAGCTATACATCTTGAAAGGAATGCCATACAGTGGTTTGACTGGTTTGAACACACTCATAGAGTCTTCTCATGGTGACAATTCAAAGAATGACTGCTGATCCTCTTCGGACCAACCGATTACGAGAATATTGACAGACAACTAGCAAAGATCCGACAAACCTCCACCATTCAAGAGTACCAAACCAGGTTTAAAAGGTTATCTAATCAAACTCATGATTAGTCTAAAAAATAACTATTGGGGACCTTCATTGAGGGCTTGAAGTCGGAGATCCGGGGAGAAGCTAAAAGGCAGCCATCTCTTTGGCACTATATACGCTTAAGGTAGCCATCTCTTTGGCACGACATCAAGAGGAGCGATTGAACCATGAAGCTCAAAGTACTAGGGTCTCTCCTCAACCAGTAATACTGATTCCCTCAGCTCCCCCTACTGTCGACCAAGTCCCTGCACCAAAGAGGTTGACAAGAGAATAGCTTTGAGAGCGATATGCGAAGGGGTTATGTTGGCATTACGACGAGCCATGGAGCCGTGAGCATCACTGTAGTAAAGGAAAACTTCTTATGATTGAACTAGTAGAAGAAGAGGTCATTGAACATCCAAAAGAGAGCCTTGAACATGAAGAAGAAGATGCAAAAGAAGAGCCACAACCGACCAAAGTTACGGTACATGCACTAGCCGGCTACTCAAACCCGCAAACGTTGAAAGTTGGAGGCCTTCTCAAACAACAACCGATCACTGTTCTCATCGACACAGGCAGTACTAATAACTTCCTAAATAGTAAGGTTGCTATCTAGATAACCTTACCTATCGTGAATTGCAGCAGGTTTGACGTTAAGGTCACCGACGGATGGATTTTGAAATATGATCGTAGGTGCCCGCGAGTGAAACTGTTACTGCAGGACCAAGAGATAATTGCATATTTCTTCCTCTTCCCTCTTGATGATCATGAGGCCATTCTTAGAATTAAATAGTTGATGACATTAGGTGATGTTTCTTGGAATTTTATGCAATTAATTATGAAATTTTATAGTAAGGAGAAACAGGTGATGCTGCACGGGAAACATGAGGGCAACGTAATGACGATTTGCACACAACAAATAGAGAAGGTTTTGCATAAAGCATGCATCGGCTTTTTGGTACAACTTGAGTAGCAAACTAAGGGAGAGCCAACAGAATTTGAAGATCCAAATATTGTGTTACCTAGGGAGATCGTATATCCCTAAATCTCTACAGATCTCTAGGAGAGGGTGAAGGAGGTCTAACGCCATCCTCACTAGTGGTGATCCACACACTAGGGCTGCGATTACGCTCCTTAAAACTCTAGGCCTGCTCTGAGGTGGAGAGGGGGAGGAGAATAAGAGAGGAAGCAAAAAGCTCTAGCCTATAAACTATTGAAACTTTCTTATTTATAGAGGTCTCTTGTCAACTTAACTCTAATGGATCCTCCCCTATTGGGTATTGGATTTCCATCCAACTACCCAAGCCTCTTAGATTAGTGGGTCTCTATCCAATAATCTCTTATGGGCTCTTATTGGATCTCATCAATAGGATCTAATAATTCAAGGGCTTATTGGATATCCAATAAGATAGAGGCTCCAACAGATATCTCATATCCGAACCTCTACTCATCGCAATGCCTAACAAATGTGTGTGACCCTCTAGGCCCAATATCGAGCTAGCGGTGAGTCATATATGTCAGAACTCCTCCCGGCTTAATGAATTATTATTTCTATAATAATTCATGTGACTAATCGACTACGGACGTACTAGGCCACTACGCTATAGTCCCCAAATAATACAAGGGAATCCAATCCATTAGATCGGTCTATCCTTAGTTACTATATACCTAAAGTCCCTCATCCATCTAATATCCCGAAGACCGTATACTAGGCATGGAATTGTCAGACCCATATGGTTTCTACTCGAGTCTCGCTCTAATCGGATTCTCCTAGAGAACTCTTTTTCTCTCAATCCAAATGACCTTAGATAGTGATTTGTCTGAGTAAGAACACATGGGATATTTCTCATATGACACCAAGAGTGGATGATCCTCTATCGACACTCAATAGCTCTCGTTAGGTTGACTACCACTCTTGATGATCGACTTTACTAGATCTAGGACATCCAAACCTATAAGTCCGGTATCAAAGAGTGGAGCACTCATATAGGACATCCTTGGCGTCTCAAGTCTAAGGACTAGATACACCACTAGGACTACAAAATCACTATTTGACAATAAGGTATTATCAACCATTCAACATTTCGTAAGTGGATCAATCAGTGAACTCATTTCCCAATGAGCACTTGTATTGTATCCCTAGTGTCCCCACACGAGTAGCTATGAGACCAGCTGCATCCATCATATGGATGAGCATACAACACAACAATATATCCGATTATCTCAATGTCCCTCTCGAATAACCTATAACCAGGATTATTTAGGATGTGTTTAAAAATGAATCAGTCTAATTATCGTGATCTCATCATAATTTGATTCCCATTACATAGATCCAAGGACATCATAATATATATATATATATATATATATATATATATATATATATATATATATATATATATATATATGCAAGAAGCAATATAAAGTGATAAACACCAAAATATAATAAGAGAAAAGACTTTGTGTCAAGACACATGTGTCATCACTCACGTGTTTGGCTTACGAGGTACCTATGACTAGTAGAGGGAGACAGAGAGCCCCATCAAGAAAGAGAAACCAATTCTCTATGTTGGTGAGACTAGAAAGAAAAAAAAGGTAGAAAAGTCCCTTTAGAAGGGCAAGGGCAAGGGCAAATCGGGTAAAACAAAGGTTGCTAGGAAAGACCCGGCGAAGGATAAAGGCTAGTGCTTCCATTATGGCAAAGATAGGAACTAGAAGAGGAATTGGAAAAAGTATCTTACGGAGAGAGCAAAATAGAAGCTTAGAGAAGTTTGATATACATTCATGATCAATTTCCATTTATTAGAATCTTATGATAATACATGGGTATTAGATACCGGTAGTGGTTAATGCTAGTCATAGGTGCCCTGAAAGCCAATCACTTGAGTGATAGCATATGTGACTTGACACATAGTCTTTTTACTTATTATTATTTAATATATTATCACTTTATATTATATGTTTGTTGAATATATTGTGATGTCCATGGATCTATACAATGAGAATCAGATTGTGATGAGATCACGATAATGAGACCGATTCACCCTTAAACACAAATCCTAAATAATCTCAGTCATAGGTTACTCGAGAGGGATATTTAGATAACCGGACAAATTGGTGTATTGTGTGCTCGTCCATATGATGGATGTAGCTAGTCTCATAGCTGCTCATGTGGGGACAGTAAGGATACATTATAGGTGCTCATTGGGGAATGAGTTCATTGATTGATTCGCTTATGGAATGTTGGATGGTTAATAATGTCTTATTGTCAAACAGCGATTCCATAGTCCCAATGGTGTCTCTGGTCCTTAGACTTGAGATACCAATGATGTCCTGTATAAGTACTTCATTCTTTGATACCGGACTTATAAGTTTGGAGGTTCCAAATCTAGCATAGCCGGCCATCGGGAGTGGTAGCCAACCTTATAAGGACTATTGAGTATCGATAGAGGATCATCCACTCTCGATGTTTTGAGAGGAATATCTCATATATTCTTACTCAGACAAATCCCTAGCCAAGGTCATTCGGATTGAGAGATAAAGAGTTCTCTAAGAGAATCTGATTAGAGTGAGACTCGAGCAGAAACCGTATGGGTCTGATAGCATCATGTTAGGAAAAGAGTCGGCACTAGGAAGAGGGGGGGTGAATTAGTGCAGCGGTAATAATTATGTCAGTTTGAAAAACCTTCGTACGATAAAATCAGATTTCGATGAAAATTGTTTCAGAAAGATCTTTAAATTGAAAGCATACGGAAGTGTAGTTGATGTAAAGCAAGGAAGGCAGTTTGCAGTTAAGATAAATAGCAAAGCAGAAATGCAAACCGATTTATAGTGGTTTGATCGTTGTGACCTACATCCACTCCTCTGATTCCTCTTCCATCGAGGCCACCGGCATCCACTATCGATCTTCTTTTAATAGGCGAAGATCAACCTCCTTCTTACACCCCTTCTTCACCTTTTACTGGGCTTAAGAGACAACCCTTACAAGCACTCACTCCTCTCCCAAACTATTCTAACACTTAGGCTAGAAGAGGAGGATTCTCACAAGAGATTACAACAGCATTTTTCCATCTTTATATTCTCTGTGCTTGTGTTTCTTAACCAGGGATGAGAGAGGTATTTATAGGCTTCAAGTTAATTCAAACTTGGAGCCTAAAAATATCTCATCCTGAGTTTCCTGGGTACGGGGGTGTTGGAAAATCATGGGGGCGACATCACATGCGTAACGGAAGAACAAGAAAACAAAATCCCCGATTCCCAAAAAGATGTTCGTCGTTGTGCGAAGATTGGTGCGCAAAATCCGCGAAACATAAAACTGGGTATAGAGTAGATTGTGTTACCTAGGGAGATCGTATATCCCTGTTTCCTTGCAGATCCTTAGGAGAGGGTGAAGGAGGTCAAGTGTCCTCCTCTCTAGCGGTGATCCACACAACAGGGTTGCGACGACGCTCCTCAAGACTCCAGGCCTACTCTGAGGTGGAGAGGAAGAGGAGAATAGGAAAGGCAAGCAAAGGCTCTAGCCTATGAGGCTCTGAATCCCTCCTATTTATAGAGGTCCACTGTCAAACCCTAATGGGTCCTCCCCTAGTGGGTATTGGATCTGCATCCAATAAGACAAGGGCTCCGTCGGATATCTCATATCTGAACCTCTACTCATCGCAATGGCTACCATATGTGTGTGACCCTCTAGGCCCAATATCGAGTTGGCCGTGAGTCATACCTGTCAGAACTCCTTCTAACTCAGTAAATTATTATCTCTGTAATAATTCACTTGACTCATCGACTACGGAAGTACTAGGCCACTACGCCGTAGTCCCCAAACGATACAGGGGAATCCAATCCATTGGACCTGTCTGTCCTCAGTTACCGTGTACCTATAGTCCCTCATCCATCTAATATCCCAAAGACCGTATATCGAGCATGGTGTTGTCAGACCCATACGGTTTCTTCTCGAGTCTCGCTCTAATTGGATTCTCCCGGAGAACTCTTTCTCTCTCAACCCGAATGACCCTGGCCAGGGATTTGTCTGAGCAAGAACACATGGGATATTCCTCTCATGACGCCGAGAGTAGATGATCCTCTATCGACACTCAATAGCCCTCGTAAGATTGACTACCACTCCCAATGACCAGTTGTACTAGATCTGGGACAACCAAACCTATAAGTCTGGTATCAAAGAGTGGAGCACTCATACAGGACATCATTGGTTTCTCAAGTCTAAGGACCAGATACACCACTAGGACTACAGAATCGCTGTCTGACAATAAGGCATCATCAACCATCCAGCATTCCGTAAGCGGATCAATCAGTGAACTCATTCTCCAATGAGCACTTGTACTGTATCCCTAGTGTCCCTACACGAGCAACTATGAGACCAACTGCATCCATCATATGGACGGGTATACAGCACATAAGTCTATCCGGTTATCATGATGTCCCTCTCGAGTAACCTATGACCGGGATTATTTAGGATATGTGTTTAAAGGTGAATCGATCTCATTATCGTGATCTCATCACGATCCGATTCCCATTGCACAAATCTAAGGACATTACAATATATATATGCACATATGCAATAGTTATAAAGTGATATACACCAAAATATAATAAGCAAAAAGATTCTGTATTAAGTCACACGTGCCATCACTCACGTGATTGGCTTGCTGGGCACCTTTGACTAGCAATCTCCCACTTGACCTAAAGCCAATCACCTATGTGTCTGATCCCCATCAAACCCCTGTGACGCTCAAAGATAAAATGAGACAACGGCTTTGTCAATGGATTTGCAATGTTATCTTCGGATGGAACTCTTTCCACTACTACATCTCCTCGGGTTACGATCTCTCTGATACGTTAGAACCTCCTCAGAACACTTCTGATGAGACCCGGGTTCCCTTATTTGAGTAATCACCCCGTTGTTGTCGCAATACAAGGAGATCGGTTCCTCGCTACTTGGCACGACTCCAAATCTGTGATGAACTTCTTCACCCAGACTCCCTCCTTTGTTGCATCTGATGCAGCAATATACTCCGCCTCTGTGGTCGAGTCAGCAGTAGTATCTTGCTTGGAACTCTTCCAACATACTGCTCCTCCATTCAAGGTGTACACATACCTTGAATTCGACTTGCTATCATCGACATCAGACTGAAAACTTGAGTTTGTGTAGCCTTCAACCTTAAGGCTATTACCTCCATAGTAAAAGATCCTTAGTCCTTATTAAGTACTTAAGGATACACTTTACTGCTTTCCAGTGCTCCAAGCCTGGATCCGCCTGATACCTGCTCGTGACACTCAGAGCATGCGCTATATCAGGCCTAGTACATAGCATGACATACATGATAGACCCTATTGTTGAGGCATAAGGTATCATATTCATGTTCGCCCTTTCTTCTGGAGTCTTTGGGGACATACTTGTAGAAAGCGATATCCCATGTCTCATCGGTATGAGACCTCTCTTGGAATTTTCCATGCCAAACCTTTTGACAATGGTTTCTTTGTACCTGGACTAGGACAAGCCAAGCATCCTTTTGGATCTATCTCTATAGATTCTAATCCCCAAGATATAAGATGCTTCCCCTAAGTCCTTCATGGAGAAGTGTCTAGATAACCAAGCCTTTACTGTGGATAGCATTCCTACGTCATTCCCAATGATCAGGATGTCATCCACATATAACACCAAAAAGGTGATAGCGCTCCCACTTACCTTTCTGTATACACAAGGCTCATCTTCGTTCTTAACGAAGTCATAAGATCTAATTGCCTCATCAAATCTTATGTTCCAACTTCAGGAAGCTTGCTTTAGTCCATAAATGGATCTAAGCAACTTACACACCTTATCTGGGCAGTTCTTGGACACGAATCCCTCAGGTTGCATCATATACACATCCTCCTCAAGGTTCCCGTTGAGGAATGTGGTTTTCACATCCATCTGCCAGATCTCATAATCATAGTGTGCTACAATAGCCAATAGAATTCTGATGGATTTTAGCATTGCTACAGGTGAGAAGGTTTCGTCGTAGTCAAGACCTTGCCTTTGACGATACCCCTTAGCTACTAGCCTTACTTTATAGGTCTCTACCTTTCCATCTACTCCGATCTTTTTCTTAAAGATCCACTTGCAACCGATGGGTACAATACCTTCGGGCGCATCAACTAGGTTCCAAACCTTATTGGAGTACATAGAATCCATTTTAGAATTCATGGCTTCTTGCCACTTCCCGGAGTCTATACTCATAATAGCCTCCTCGTAGGTCTGAGGATCAATATCCTCAACATCCTCTCCTCTAATATGTCCTACATATCTCTTAGGAGGATGGGATACTCTATCAGACCTACGTAAAGTTGAAACTTGTGTATTAGGTACCTGAACATACTCGGGCTGTAGAGTGGTGCTTGAGCTTAGTTCTCCAACCTCGCTCAACTCTATCATTCTCCCACTATCTCCGCCAAGAATGTGTTCCTTCTCAAGGAACACTGCTCTCTTAGCTACAAAGACCTTTTGGTCCTCGAGATGATAGAAATAATACCCACAAGTTTCCTTGGGGTATCCCACAAATTTGCATCGCTTTGTCCTTGATTCTAACTTATCGGGGTTACGTCTTTTAATGTGGGTAGGACAGCCCCAAATATTAACAACCTTAAGATCAGGCTTCTTCCCTTTCCATATCTCATATGGTGTAGACACTACCGACTTAGTTGGAACTCTGTTCAGAAGGTAAGCTGCGGTCTCTTGGGCATATCCCTAGAATAAGATGGGTAGGTCAGCGAAACTCATTATGGACCATACCATATCTAATAGCGTACGATTTCTCCTTTCAGAGACACCATTGAGCTGAGGTGTATAAGGAGGTGTCCATTGGGATAATATCCCATGGTCCTTGAGGAACTGAGTAAACTATGTACTTAAGTACTCACCTCCTCGATCTGATCGAAGAGTTTTGATACTCTTTCTAGTCTGGTTCTCCACCTCATTTTTATACTCTCTGAATTTCTCAAAGGCCTCGGACTTGTACTTCATTAAGTACACATATCCATACCTTGAGAAATCATCAGTAAATGTAATGAAGTAGGAGTAACCTCCAATGGCATGAGTTGACATGGGTCCACATACATCACTACGTATGAGTTCCAACAACTCAATGGCTCTCTCTCCAGTTCCACTAAATGGAGAGTTGGTCAATTTTCCACGAATGCAAGGTTCACAAGTTGCATATGACACGTAGTCGAATGGATCTAGATATCCATCATTTAGTAACTTTTGAATCCCTCTTTCATGGATGTGACCTAGCCTACAATGCCATAGGTATGCACTATTCACCTTATCTCGTTTCCTCTTAGACACTTACATTCATGATATGTGGAGTAGTGTCTTGCATAAACAAACCTTTATGCAATATTCCTCTCGTCAATCTCCCCTTAGCTTTGCTAGAATTTACAATAAATTGTAGATGTGATAAACAATATTGGTATCCAATACCAATGCACTATCACAAAAATCTAACAATTGGAGATTGATCATGAATGTACTTGAAGCTTCACCAAGCTTCTTGTTTCGCCCTTTCTGCAAGGTACTCTTTGCAGTTCCTCTTCCAGTGCCCATCTTTACCATAGTGGAAGCACTGGCCTTTGTCCTTTGCTGGGTCTTTCTTAGCAACCTTTGCTTTACCTGGTCTGCCCTTGCCCTTTCCCTTCTTAAGGGACCTTTCTGCTTTCCTTTTCTTTCTGGTCTCACCAGTGTAGAGAACTGGCTTCTCTTTCTTAATAGTACTCTCTGCCTCCCTCAACATATTGAGGAGCTCTAGGAGAGTCACCTCAAGCTTGTTCATATTAAAATTCATTATGAATTGTGAAAAGGAATCTAGTAGGGATTGAAGCATAATGTCCACACACAAGTTATCCTCTAGGACCATTCCTAGACCTGTGAGTTTCTCTATCCACTCAATCATCTTTAGGACATGGTTCTGAACCGGTGTTCCCTCAGTCATCCTAGCGCGAAAAAGGCTCTTAGATATCGCATATCGTTGAGTCCTTCCCTATTCCTCAAACAATTTGCGAACATGTAGGAGAATGGATCTGACATCCATCTTTTCATGTTGTCTCTGTAACTCAGGAGTCATAGAGCCCAACATATAGCACTAAGCAAGAGTGGAGTCATCATTGTACTTTACGTAGCGAGCGATCTTATCCTCGTTTGCCCCTTCTTCGGGCGTAGGTATCACTGTATCAAGGATGTACACGATTTTCTCCGCTGTGAGAACAATTCTCAAGTTACGGAGCCAATCCGTATAATTTGGACCAGTGAGGCGGTTGACATCAAGTATGCCACGTAAGGGATTTGAAAGCGACATTTTCTGAAAATAAAGATGCAGCAGAAATGAATAACATGCAGATTTTGCAAGAAATAAACTATCAAGATATGAACTTCTATCTTAATATGCTCCCACTATTTTACTAACGAGTCACGCGACACCCTCAGCACGTGAAACGGAAGTCTCCGACCGACTTCTAGTGGGGGTCAGGATCTAATCAGCATCTTAGTGTAACCTCGAGGGACTTGACCAATCACACTAAGCCTAAAAGGTAGGCAACTCTTGCCGATCACAACTCCTTGTGATTCCCATTCTGTTCGGCCTCCAAATCACCATGGCCTCGAGGGACTCGACCAACCATGATGCTCGGTTAAGTCAACACCTTCGTTACAAGATGAGTCTGATTTGATGATATACCCTCGAGGGACTCGACCAAGTATACCATGCCCTCAGGTCACCGGTGACATCTCTATGTCGTAAGCAAGATAGCCAATCGTGATATAGGTGAGTCTCGAGGGACTCGACCAACTCAACCTACACCGGGAATCGGTTCCTACTCATAACGATGGAAGGCCACGTGGGTCAATCTAATTGCCTCACGTTTACCGACTTAATATTATCGAGAGATGTTTCTATAATTTGGTCTCCTAATATGACATGTCACACATATACATATTTAATATATATCTACATCGCATGCAAATATATATACATATCTAGTATGTGTATAAGCAATCACACCAGATGATCATGGACCACAACCTAATGTGATTAGGCCCGAGCCAGTAGGCCTAATCACTCACATCAAGATCTATGTGTGCAACGGTGCATCTCCATGCCCTGTGATCGTCTATCTCGTCGTCGTCGGTTCCGTCGACATCTTGATGCATCTCCATGCATCACGATTGTCCGTCTCGTGGGTCCAGCTATCGCATCCACGCTCCCGCTTCGCCTCCTCATGTGATTACAACTTAATCATAGGCACGTAGGCCCGACAATAAACGAGAAATATAATGGAGGCTCACAGACCTCAATAATAATAATCACAAGCACACACATCACACGGTCCATGATCATCCGTCCACACATCATACATCACATGTATAAATAATCATCATCATGTAGAACTACTAGATAATAATAAAAATAATAATCAACTAAACCTTTTAATTAATTAATATTTTTTGAAATCAGGGACATGTAGGGAATTTCTGAATTTATAGGTGTATTTTTGTAATTTGGACAAAAGACAGAAACTAGAATTTCCCAAATTCCGAGGGGCAAAACTATCTTTTTTCCAGAAAACCCTAATGCCCTACTATCCTTTGTTGCTACCGCCGCCGCCGCCACCCTACTGGCGGCGGCCTGTGCGGCGGGGCGAGGGCACTACCCTCGCCTGTAGGCGGCACGCCCGTTGGCGGCGATGCCGCTGCGGGTGGGCGCCCCATTCGGGCGCCGCTGCCTCCGCAGGCGGAGCTGTCCCGCCGGGTGACTGCCCCTGTGGGGGGGGGGGTTTCGCCCGCGGGAGAAGCGGCGGCAGGCGTCGCTGCCCTGCGGCGGTAGGCGCCGCTGCCCGTGGGCAGCCAGCCCCGCCGGCAGCAAGCCTGCTGCAAGCAGGCCGCCGGCCGGCTGCTGCAGATGTAGCCCTTGTGCTGCCCGCCTTCGGCTGCGCTTCACGCACACAGATCGAGGGCAGCAACTGTTGCTGCCCTTTCTCACTTTAGCGTCAACGATTTTGACGTCAATATTCTTCCTTAACACAACACACGCAGTTCAAAACCAATCATTCGCACGAACAACCTAGCTCTAATACCACTGTTGGGAAATCATGGGGGCGACATCACATGCGCAGCGGAAGAACAAGAAAACAAAATCCCCGATTCCCAAAAAGATGTTCGTCCTCGTGCGAAGATTGGTGCACAAAATCCACGAAACATAAAACTGCGTATAGAGTAGATTGTGTTACCTAGGGAGATCGTATATCCATGTTTCCTTGCAGATCCTTAGGAGAGGGTGAAGGAGGTCAAGCGCCCTCCTCTCTAGCGGTGATCCACACAGCAGGGTTGCGACGACGCTCCCCAAGACTCCAGGCCAGCTCTGAGGTGGAGAGGAAGAGGATAATAGGAAAGGCAAGCAAAGGCTCTAGCCTATGAGGCTCTGAATCCCTCCTATTTGTAGAGTTCCCCTGTCAAACCCTAATGGGTCCTCCCATAGTGGGTATTGGATTTGCATCCAATAAGACAACGGCTCCGTCGGATATCTCATATCTGAACCTCTACTCATCGCAATGCCTACCATATGTGTGTGACCCTCTAGGCCCAATATCGAGCTGGCCGTGAGTCATACTTGTCAGAACTCCTTCTAACTCAGTGAATTATTATCTCTGTAATAATTCACTTGACTCATCAACTACGGAAGTACTAGGCCACTACGCCGTAGTCCCCAAACGATACTGGGGAATCCAATCCATTGGACCTGTCTATCCTCAGTTATCGTGTACCTATAGTCTTTTATCCATCTAATATCCCAGAGACCGTATATCGAGCATGGTGTTGTCAGACCCATACGGTTTCTACTCGAGTCTCGCTCTAATCGGATTCTCCCGGAGAACTCTTTCTCTCTCAACCCGAATGACCCTAGCTAGGGATTTGTCTGAGCAAGAACACATGGGATATTCCTCTCATGACGCCGAGAGTAGATGATCCTCTATCGACACTCAATAGCCCTCGTAAGGTTGACTACCACTCCCAATGACCAACTGTACTAGATATGGGACAGCCAAACCTATAAGTCTGGTATCAAAGAGTGGGGCACTCATACAGGACATCCTTGGTGTCTCAAGTCTAAGGACCAGATACACCACTAGGATTACGGAATCGCTGTCTGACAATAAGGCATCATCAACCATCCAGCATTCCGTAAGCGGATCAATCAGTGAACTTATTCTCCAATGAGCACCTGTACTGTATCCCTAGTGTCCCTACACGAGCAACTATGAGACTAGCTGCATCCATCATATGGACGGGTATACAGCACACCAGTCTATCCGGTTATCACGATGTCCCTCTCGAGTAACCTATGACCGGGATTATTTAGGATATGTGTTTAAAGGTGAATCGATCTCATTATCGCGATCTCATCACGATCCGATTCCCATTGCACAAATCCAAGGACATCACAATATATATATGCACATATGCAATAGTTATAAAGTGATATACGCCAAAATATAATAAGCAAAAAGATTCTGTATTAAGTCACACGTGCCATCACTCACGTGATTGGCTTGCTGGGCACCTATGACTAGCAGGGGGGTACCACCGCCTGTGTTGGGCGGTACCACCGCCAATGTCAGTCTGACACTAACACTGTGCTAGGCAGTACCACCGCCTGATAGGGGTGTTACCATGACTAGCAGCATTTATTGTCGGTGGTACCACTACCCAGAATTCCTAGGGTGCTGTTCCCCAAGCGGTGCCACCACCGGCCAAGCTTTCAGCATATTAGTTGGGCCTTGAATCCAGCCCAAACCAGCCCAACTTCGGGCCTAGTTAGCCCCTAATAGAGTTTATGAGATAACCTCCCAATCCCAACTCTAATTATGTGCTAACTATGATTCCTAAGACATATTCTAAGCATTCTAGTTCCGATACATCAATTGCTCTTCCGACGAGCTTCCGGCGATGTTCTGGCTGTTAGGATCAAGAGCACTAAGAGGGGGGGGGGGGGGGGTGAATTAGTGCAGCGGAAAACCTTCTGCGATTAAATTCGAAAACTGCTTTCGTTCGATAGAAGTGATTTTGGTAAGACAGCCGATTCGTAAATCACTTCAACTTTAGGAGAGATGTAGCAAAGATATGAATGCAGTTTGCAATTATGATGGAAATCAGAATATAAGCGCAAACTGAAATACAACGTTCATACGATAAAAGCGATTTCGGTATGAAAGCTGATTCATAAACCACTTTAACTTGAGATAAGGCGAGATGCAGTTAAAGCAAAGATATAAAGGTAGTTTGCAGTTATAATGGAAATTAGAATG
The DNA here is from genome assembly GCF_036884655.1 of Musa acuminata AAA Group. Taxonomy (NCBI): domain Eukaryota; kingdom Viridiplantae; phylum Streptophyta; class Magnoliopsida; order Zingiberales; family Musaceae; genus Musa; species Musa acuminata. The sequence continues at coordinate 23,695,405 of NC_088346.1, forward strand.
TAAGTGCAAACTGAAATACGACGTTCGTACGATAAAACTGATTTGTGTTTTAAACCCCGATTCCGAAAGCACTAAACTTTGAAACACGTTCGTAAAAACACAGAAGGCAGTAATTGAGGAGGTTTGCAGTAAAGATAAGATGCTCAAAGTAAATGCAAACCGAGATTTAGAGTGGTTCGATCAATCTTGACCTACTCCACTTTTGGCTTCCTCCACCGACGAGGTCACTGACGTCAACTAGAGGCCTTCCTTCAATAGGCGAAGGCCAACCACCCTTTTACAGTTTCACTCCTTTTGACGGGCTTAAGAGACAACCCTTACAGAATTTTCTCTCCTCTCTTTACAACTCAGAACTTGGAAGAACAAAGGGAGAAGAACTTTTGGCCTTTACAACAATTTTGAGCTATAAGAATCACAGAAAAAGATCAAGATTTCGGTGTAATTTCATACTCTTTCAGTGCTGAATGGGTGGGGTATTTATAGGCCCCAACCCAGTTCAAATTTGGAGCTTAATACTGTCAATTCCCGGAATTCCGGGATCAGGCAGTTGCACCTCCTGACTGGAGCGGTTGCACCGCCTGGCAGAGCTCGAAGACTGATCCTCTAGGCGGTGCTACCTCCTGTCAGGGGCGGTTGCGCCTCCTGACTAAGGCGGTTGCACCGCCGAGTAGAGCTCGAAGACTGAGCTCAAGCATTGCCACCTCCTGTCAGGGGAGGTTGCACCGCACAGTCTCGCTTGGAGACTGAGCCCCAAGCGGTGCGCCCGCCTGGCTGGAGCGGTTGCACTTCCCAGTCTCGCTCGGAGACTGAGCCCAGGCGTTGCAACCTCCTGCCTTGGGTGGTTCAACCGCTTGGCAGAAATCAGGGTCCGAATGGGTTGATCCATTCGACCCAATTTGGGTTTTTCAGGGGCCCAATTGCTCCAAGATTAAGTTAATGTGATCACCTCCCATTTCCAACTTAATCAATGTGCTAACTATGATTTTTCCTAAGACATTTACTGCAACTTGCTCCGGTGCGTGAATCGCTTCTTCCGACGAGCTTTCGGCGAACTTCCGTCGATCATCCGATGAACCCTCGGTGATGCTCCTATGGACTTCCGGCAAACTCATGGACTTGCGACGATTCACTTGGCGAGTTCTGACGAGCTTCTTTGGCAAGCTTATGGACTTCTCGGATTTGTTCCCGTAGAACTTCCGACGACTGTCCGAACTTCCGTCGGACTCTCGAACTCCCAACGTGATCATTGTCTTGACTCCGGCGCAACTCCTGCTGCATGTCTCACTTTCATCATATTTAATCCTGCACACTTATCTCAACATATAGATTAGATAACAAATGACAATTGACTTCATAATCAAAATCCGAGATTCAACAATCTCCCCCTTTTTTATGATGATAATCAATTGATAATGGAGTTAACCTTAACTCCCCCTATCTATATGCCATACTTGTGATAAGTCATTCTTGAATTCAAAACCTAAGAATTCAAGAGACATATTGATAAGTTAAAATCATTTGAACTTATCAATACTCCCATCATGATTCCCATCATGATGTATCTCTCTGAAGATGATGTCAAGGCTTGACATTCATTTTCAAATATAACAAGTTTGAATGATGGTAATAGTAGCAATTCATCATATAGTAAGATATCAACATGTAAAGTTGTGATGTAAGATTTTGATATCATTACATGATGTACACATTTCAAATATTTTAGCAAGTATTGCATTTCTTCACATGGTAAGATATCAACTCAAGGCATAATGCAAATTAATGCATGGCATCTATTCATATATCTCTTGGTGATGCAAGCATGGCATAATCATAGCATCAGTGTTTATAGCATCAATTCATATATTTCTCCCCCTTTGTCATCAACAAAAAGCATGGTAGTTGTGATACCAACAAATTATCAAGTATATAAAGGAACACATGATACGTAGATTGCGTTAAATATTTCTTCCTCTTTTTTTTGTTATAATCCTTTTTGCATGAAGGAGGAAAGCCATTTGTGATACCAACTATTTGTGAGTTTACTTTGAGTCAAGATATGTATGTGAAACAGCTTTTTGCAAGTAAAAATACTATCATCCATATTTCAAGATGGAATTCATAAGTAGGAATCATTTCATCAAATCCATTTCAGAAAAACAAATATTTTTCATAAGAGTGTATGAGAGAATTCGATTTTTAGCATTCCAATTGTTAAGCGAATCCGAAAAATGAAATGAACTCTTTCATGCATTCGGACAAGACTATGCTATAGATTTTCAAATACAATCATGAAGACAAAACATTTTTGTATTCAACACATAATTTCCAATATGTTATTTAGGCATGTAATGGCAATCAAGTGATTTGAGCATTTAATAAAGTCCGAAAAATAATTTTAACTAGTTTATGTATTCGGACACATCAACATTCCTAATTCTCTTCTTATGAAATCAAATTGCTCTTCACTCAGAGGTTTTGTAAAAATATCAGCTAGTTGATGTTTAATATCAATGAACTCTATGGTTACGTCATGATTAATAACATGATCTCGTATAAAGTGATGTCTAATATCAATATGTTTTGTGTTGAATCTCGGATTTTGATGATGAAACTAATTGATTGTGTTTAGATGTTTAACTGCATTTTGAGTGATGCAGGTCTACTCGATCAGGATTAGACAGTTAACGCAAGAGGAATTGACGTTGCGCCGGAGGAGATCACGTTAGGATATTGGATGGCAGAAGGCTTCGGACGTCGGGCATCGGGCCAAGAGCGGAATTGCACCAAGGATATCGGTGTTGCGGAGGTCAACCGCCGATTGGGCAACAAGCCGCAAGAGAGGACGATGCGCCGAAGAATCGGACGAAGCACCAACCAATGATGTGCCGGGTAACAGAATGTCAATTCGCTTTATAATAATTGTCTAGATCGGAGTAGAGTTTTTGCTTGTGTGTGCAGGATTAACTACGATAATGATGAAGACATAAAGTGAAACAAAGTGCGGAGTCAAGCACGAAGGATTCATTGGGAGTTCGAGAGTTCGACGGAAGTCCGAAGGTTCGTCGGGAATGCTGCCGGAACTAGCCGAGAATAAGTAGGGAGCTTGCCGAAGGGTTTTTCGGAAGCTCGCCGAAAGGTTCGTTGGAAGTTCGCGGAGCTCACCGAGAAAGATCGGAGCTTACCGAAGAAGCTCGTTGGAACTCGCCAAGATCAAATCGTGAAGTCTAGGAGCTTGCCGGGAGTCCGCAGAATGGTTTCCGAGAGTTTATCGGAAGACCGTCGGAAGTTCGCCGGAAGCTCGCCGGAAGAAGTCTTGACTTACGGACTTTGTAATAGCTTAGAAAATGTCTTTAAATTCGTAGTTAGCATGTTAATTAGGGTTAGGATTAGGTGTTAATCCTATAACCCAAGTAGGGGCCAATTGGGCCCAAGTTCGGACTAGTTTGGGGCAAGATTGAAGCCCAACTAGTAGGCTGAAAACACTGTAGTTGGGCTGAAAACACTGTAGGCGGTAGCACCGCCTGAGCTGGGCGGTGGCACCGCCCAGTGCCCGAGAGCTGGGCGGTAGCACCGCTTGGGCTGGGCAGTGGCACCGCCAAGCACTGTCAGCGCCTGACACGGACAGGCGGTGGCACCGCCAATGCAACGGTCGACAAGCGGTGGCACCGCCAGCCTCGGGAACTCAAGGGAATTCAAATTTTGGAGATCAAATTTGAATCCTCTTGAGGCCTATAAATACCCCTCTATTCTCAACTGAGAGAACAACCTTTTGAGAAGTTAGAAGTTGAGAAAAGCTTTAGGAAAAGTCTTGTTTTCAATAGCTTGAGTGTTCACCTCCTTTCTTTTCTTTGAAATCTTTGTAAAAGGGTGAACCACTTGTAAGAGGTTGTAAGAGGGGTGTAAGAAGGAGGTTGATCTTCGCCTAGTAAAGGAAGATCATTAGTGGATGCCGGTGGCCTCGACGGAAGAGGAATCGGAGGAGTGGATGTAGGTCACGATTGACCGAACCACTATAAACTACTGTCTTCTCTGGTTTGCATTTATCTTATTGTCATTTATATTATTGCAAACCATCTTCACTTTGATGCTCTACTTCTTTGTCTCCTTCTTACATATGCTTTCAAGTTAAAAACGCAATCGAAACGGTTTCAAACGAAACGTTGCTTTTATCGTATGAAGTTTTCGTAAGTGTTTAAATCGTCGAAAGTTTATCATACTTTACCGTTGCACTAATTCACCCCCCCCTCTTAGTGCCGCTCTGGTCCTAACATTTTGTTCTTGAGTGTTGTATAGGATTCTTGGTTAAGCATATTGCACTTGTGTTATCACATTTAATGGGAATATTTTTAAGATGAACTTTGTAATCTTCTAAGGTGTTTTTCATCCATACAATTTGTGCATAGCATGCACTTGCTGCAATATATTCAGCTTCGATTGTTGATAGTGCAACCAAGTTTTGATTCTTAGATGACCAGGAAACAAGGGCATGTCCTAAAAATTGACATGATCCTGATGTGCTTTTTCTATCTAGTCTACAGCCAGCAAAGTCCGCATCAGCATAAGCAATTAACTCAAGATTCTCTGATTTTGGGTACCATAATCCTAGATTTGTGGTACCATTAAGATATCTAAGTATTCTTTTAACGGCTTTGAGATGAGATATCTTAGGGTTTGATTGAAATCTAGCACAAAGTCGTACATTGAACATGATGTCTGGTCTGGTTGCAGTGAGGTAAAGTAAACTTCCTATCATACCCCTATAAGTTTTTTGATCGAAGCTTTCTCCACTTTCATCAATTTCTAACTTAGTGGAGGTGCTCATAGGAGTGTTAATAGCCTTTGAGTTATTCATATTAAACTTTTTTAATAAATTCATAGCATATTTAGTTTGACTAATAAAGATGCCATTGCTTAGTTGTTTGATTTGTAAGCCTAGGAAGATTGTTAATTCTCCCAGTAAACTCATTTCGAATTCAAGACTCATAGTTTTAGCAAACGATTCATAAAGAGATTCATTCGTGGAACCAAAGATAATATCATCAACATAAATCTGAACAATGAGAAAATTATTTTCAAAATTCTTGATGAATAATGTAGTATTAACCTTGCCTTTTGTGAAATTATTTTCAATAAGAAAAGAACTAAGTCTCTCATACCAAGCCCTTGGGGCTTGTTTTAAGACATAGAGAGCTTTAGTTAATCTAAACACATGATTAGGGAGGCTATTATTTTCAAATTCAGGAGGTTGTTCAACATAGACTTCTTCGGAAATAAAGCCATTAAGAAAAGCGCTTTTAACATCCATTTGAAATAACTTAAAATTATTACTACTAGCGTAGGCAAGGAGCATCCTTATGGCTTCCAATCGAGCCACAAGAGCGAAGGTTTCTTCGTAATCGATACCTTCTTCTTGGTTGAAACCTTTAGCCACTAATCTAGCCTTGTTTCTAACCACAATACAATTTTCATCTTGCTTGTTTCTAAAGACCCATTTAGTACCAATAACTAAATGGTCATTTGGCCTAGGAACAAGCTTCCACACCTCATTTTTCTCAAATCGATTCAATTCATCTTGCATTGCAATAATCCATGAATCATCTTTCATGGCTTCGTCAACACATTTGGGTTCAATTTGGGAGAGAAAAGCGGCGTTCGCACAAAAAATTTTAAGAGAAGATCGTGTTTAAACCCTCTTTGATGTGTCTCCTAAGATTAGCTCCTTGGGATGAGCATCTACATACTTCCAATCCTTGGGTAAGGATGTTTCGGAAGTGGATGCATCCAAGTTGCTAGTTGGAGATGGGGTTTCATTTAAATTTAAGGAATCAAAATTAACATCATCATCAAAATCGTTTTTCCTGATTTCGGAAATCTCATTGAAAACAACATGAATGGATTCTTCAATAATTAAGGTTCTTTTATTGAAGATACGAAAAGCTTTAGAAACCGAAGAATAACCAAGAAAGATTCCTTCATCGGATTTAGCATCAAATTTTCTTAAGTTATCCTTTTCATTCAAGATAAAACACTTACATCCAAAGACTTTAAAATATGAAACATTGGGTTTTTTGTTGTTCCATAACTCAAAAGGAGTTTTGGTGAGTAAGGGTCTTACCAGAACTCTATTCAAAATATAGCATGCGGTGTTTACGGCTTTAGCCCAAAAATATTTGGGTAGGCTATGTTCATTCAACATGGTTCTTGCCATTTCTTGTAATTTTTGTTTTTTTCTTTCTACTACTCCATTTTGTTGAGGATTTCTTGGAGTAGAGAAATTATGGTTGTATCTATTGAGTTCACAAAATTCTTGGAAATCATGGTTTTGAAATTCTCCACCGTGATCACTTCTAATTGACGAAATCATAAACCCCTTCTCATTTTGAACAAGTTTACAAAACTTGGTAAAACATCTAAAGCATTCATTTTTCTGTTTTAAGAAGTAAGTCCATGTATATCTGCTATAGTCATCCACAATGATGAAGGCGTATTTGCTACCTCCTAGACTTATGTAGAGATTGGTCCGAACAAGTCCATATGGATCAATTGTAAGGGCCTAGAGGTGCTTATTTGATTCTTAGATTTGAAACTATCCTTAATTTGTTTACCTAATTGGCAAGCATCACATACATTATCTTTGATGAACTTGATATGACGAATTCCTCTTACAACTTCTTTAGATAATATTTGAGTGATTAGTTTCATGCTAGCATGACCTAATCTTCTATGTCATAGCCAAGCATCCTCATTCAAAACCGAAAAACACATTTCATTACATAAATCATTGATGTCAATAGTGTATACGTTATTTTGTTTTAATGCAATCATAGACATGTTTTTGTGTGGTTTTTCAATAATGCAAGCATTAGATTCGAATCTGACAATGTATCCTTTATCACATAGTTGACTAATGCTCAAGAGGTTATGTTTTAAACCTATATCATCGCAAGCTAGGAGCAAGAGATGGTACCTCGATAGTGGATGCTCAAGGCATATGACTGGAGATCCATCTCAATTCTCTAAGCTCACTAGCATAGACGAAGGCTATATCACCTTCGGAGACAACAACAAGGGTAAAATCATTGGCAAAGGAATCATAGGTAACAAATCCAACTTCTTTATTGAAGATGTTTTGTTAGTTAATGGTTTAAAACATAACCTCTTGAGCATTAGTCAACTATGTGATAAAGGATACATTGTCATATTCGAATCTAATGCTTGCATTATTGAAAACCCACACAAAAACATGTCTATGTCTTTAAGTAGCAAGTTTTCCTTTTGGAGCAAGTTTCTAGATCATGGCATTTTATGCATGAACTTAAGCTATCATGATATTCAATTTTTAACTTATCAAAATTACAAGTAAGACTATCATGCTCCTTTTTTAGCAATTTATATTTTCTACTAATAATCTTGCATTCATTCATGAAAGGCATTTAATAATTCATCAAATGATAAATATGCATCTATTAAATTTGTTACCTCCTCTCCGATGGCCATTAAGGCGTAGTGAGCAACTTGCTCGGTGTTGGACTCCTCTTCTTTGGACGCGCTCGAGTCATCCCACGTTGCTTTGAGCGCATTCTTCTTTGATGTTCTCTTTTTGGCTTGGGGACAATCACTCTTGTAGTGTCCCGGCTTTTTGCACTCATAGCAAATAACTTGGTCCTTCTTCGGTTCAAGTTTATTTTTTGCGTCATTCTTAAACTTGTTTCTTTTAATGAATTTTTTAAATTTTCTTGTTAGAAGTGCCAAGTCATCATCACAGTCCTCATCACTTGAGTTTTCTCTCAAGTGGCCTTATGAAGTTTTAAGTGCCATATCCTTCCTGTTCTTTGGAAGGATGTCTTCTTGCTCTTCATGAGCTTTACAAGTCATCTCGTAGGTCATTAATGACCCGATTAGTTCTTCAAGAGGGAAGTTGCTTAGATCTTTTGCCTCTTGAATAGCAGTGACTTTAGGATCCCAACTCTTAGGAAGGGATCTTAGAATCTTATTTACAAGCTCAAAATCTGAAAATCTTTTTCCGAGTCCTTTTAGACCGTTGACGACATCCGTGAAATGGGTAAACATGTCGCCAATGGTTTCACTCAGTTTCATTCGAAAAAGTTTGAAAGAATGTAACAGAAGATTGATTTTTGACTCTTTCACTCTACTTGTGCCTTCGTGAGTCACTTCGAGTGTATGCCAAATATTAAATGCGGTTTCACAAGTCGAAACACAGTTGAACTCGTTTTAATCAAGTGCACAAAATAAGGCATTAATAGCCTTCGCATTAAGAGTGAAAGCCTTCTTCTCCAATTCATTCCAATCGATCACTGAAAGAGAAGGCTTCGAAAATCCGTTTTCGACAAGATTCCAAAGTTCAAAATCCATAGAAATAAGAAAGATCCTCATTCGGGTCTTCAAATAGGTGTAGTCCGTCCCACTGAACATGGGTGGACGTGTAATAGAATGACCCTCTTGGTGTCCGGCGTATGCCATCTCTCTTGGGTTTTAATCCGTTAGAGAGTTAACCCTGCTCTGATACCAATTGTTAGGATCAAGAGCACTAAGAGGGGGGGGGGGGGGTGAATTAGTGCAGCGGAAAACCTTCTGCGATTAAATTCGAAAACTGCTTTCGTTCGATAGAAATGATTTTGGTAAGAAAGCCGATTCATAAATCACTTCAACTTTAGGAGTGATGCAGCAAAGATATGAATGCAGTTTGCAGTTATGATGGAAATCAGAATATAAGCGCAAACTGAAATACGACGTTCGCACGATAAAAGTGATTTCGGTATAAAAGCTGATTCGTAAACCACTTTAACTTGAGATAAGGCGAGATGCAGTTAAAGCAAAGATATAAAGGTAGTTTGCAGTTATAATGGAAATCAGAACGTAAGCGCAAATTGAAATACGAGATTCGTACGATAAAACTAATTTATATTTTAAACCCCGATTCGGAAAGAACTGAACTTTGAAACACATTCGTAAAAACACAGAAGGCAATAGCTATTGAGAAGGTTTATAGTAAAGATAAGATGCTCAAAGTAAATGCAAACCGAGATTTAGAGTGGTTCGGTCAATCTTGACCTACTCCACTTTTGGCTTCCTCCACCGACGAGGTCACCGACGTCAACTAGAGGCCTTTCTTCAATAGGCGAAGGCCAACCACCCTTTTACAGTTTCACTCCTTTTGACGGGCTTAAGAGACAACCCTTACAGAATTTTCTCTCCTCTCTTTACAACTTAGAACTTGGAAGAACAGAGGGAGAAGAACTTTTGGCCTTTACAACAATTTTGAGCTCTAAGAATCACAGAAAAAGATCAAGATTTTTGTGTAAGTTTATACCCTTTCAGTGCTGAATGGGTAGGGTATTTATAGGCCCCAACCCAGTTCAAATTTGGAGCTCAAAACTGTCAATTCCTGGAATTCCGGGATTAGGCGGTTGCACCTCCTGACTGGAGCGGTTGCACTGCTTGGCAGAGCTCGAAGACTGAGCCTCTGGGCGGTACTACCTCCTGTCAGGGGCGGTTGCACCTCCTGACAGAGCTTGAAGATCGAGCTTAAGCGGTTGCACCTCCTGACTGAGGCGGTTGCACCGCCTGGCAGAGCTCGAAGACCGAGCTCAAGCAGTGCCACCTTCTATCAGGGGAGGTTGCACCGCCCAGTCTCGCTTGGAGACTGAGCCCCAAGCGGTGCCACCGCCTGGCTGGAGCGGTTGCATCTCCCAATCTCGCTCGGAGACTGAGCCCAAGCAGTGCAACCTCTTGCCTTGGTTGGTTCAACCGCTTGGCAGAAATCAGGGTCCGAATGGGTTGATCCATTCGGCCCAATTTGGGTTTTTCAGGGGCCCAATTGCCCCAAGATTAAGTTAATGGGATCACCTCCCATTTCCAACTTAATCAATGTGCTAACTACGATTTTTCCTAAGACATTTACTGCAACTTGCTCCGGTGCGTCAATCGCTTCTTTTGGGGAGCTTCCGACGAACTTCCGTCGATCATCCGATGAACCCTCGGTGATGCTCCTACGAACTTCCGGCAAACTCCTGGACTTGCGATGATTCACTTGGCGAGTTCCGACGAGCTTCTTTGGCAAGCTTATGGACTTCTCGGATTTGTTCCCGTAGAACTTCCGATGGCTGTCCGAACTTTCGTCGAACTCTCGAACTCCCAACGTGATCATTGTCTTGACTCCGGCGCAACTCCTGCTGCATGTCTCACTTTCATCATAGTTAATCCTGCACACTTATCTCAACATATAGATTAGATAACAAATGACAATTGACTTCATCATCAAAATCCGAGATTCAACGTTGGCGAACTTCCGATGAACTCCCGGCAATGTTCCTTTGGACTCTCGGCAAGCTCCTAGACTCCATGAGGATCTTCTTGGTGAGTTATGATAAGCTTCTTTTGCAAGCTCTTGGACTTTTCGGTTGGTTCTGGCAAAACTTCCAATAAACGTCCAAACTTTCAACGAACCCTTGAACTCCCAACAAAATCATATTCTTGACTCTGGGACTTCATTTTGCTTTATGCCTTGCTATCGTAGTTAATCCTGCATACATCAAAAACACACTTCGATCTAGACAATTATTACTAAGCATGAATCATGTCGTCCAACATGTCATTGGTCCATCGATGCTTCGTCTGATTCTTTGACGTATCGTCCTCTTTTGTGGCCTATTGCCTAATCAGCCAGTTGACCTATGCAACTCCGATATCTTTAGTGCAATATCCTCTCTTTTCGTCCCGATGCCCAAATCCATGGCCCGAAGCCTTCTGTCGATACGTCGACCGATCCTTCGGTGCGACATCCAATCTTCTAACATGTTTCTCCGGCCCAACATAATTGTTCCTACTTTAAATGTGTCTCCCTGATTGAAGCATCTTGCATCACTTAAAATGCAGATCAAATTATAAATACTATCAATTGGTTTCATCATCAAAATCTGAGATTCAACAATCTCTCCCTTTTGGATGATGACTACCAATTGATGACGAAGTTAACTTAACTCTCGAGTTTAACCAAACTCCCCCTATCAATATTCCATATTGATAGAACTCTTGGATTCAAAAATCCAAGCAACATGTTATCATAAACTTATGCATAACATCATCATACTTCTCCCCCTTTTTCATCAACAAAAAGGAGAAGTGTAACTTTCAAATGTTTGGAAATACAAGTTCAACTCATTGCATAATAAATATAATCTCAATTTTTATCATCATGCAAGCTAGCAAAAATTTAGCAAGTGCTATATCATATTAGAACATGCAAGCTATCAAGTTTTAGATATGTAAGGTAATAAGATAGCATGTTCTACAACATACAAGCTAGGAAAATTTATCATCATTTTAGAAAGTGTATGCTAGCAATTTTCTATCACTTTACAACATGCATAATCACCAAATCATCATTAGTTTTAAAGATATGCATGATTGTAAATTTTACAAGTTTGTATTTTTGCATCTTAAGATAAGCAAGTTAGTGATTTTCAAGATAGCAAGCTCTTTCTTCTCTTTTGAGAAGTGCCATTTTTGCTTCCTTTGCAAAATGCAAGCTAGCAAAATTTTACATTATTTTACAACATACAAGCTAGCAATTTGACAAGTGTTACTTCTCTTTGAAGTATGAAGGCTAGCAAGTTTTTGAAGAATAATGCAAGATAACAAGCTAGCAAGATACAATGTTTTACATGAAGCAAGCTACATGAAGTACGTTTGCATCTTCTCTTTAGATGTGCAAGCAAGTATAGTTGCTAAGTTGAAGATTTCCATAAAAAAAAAAAGAATCAAAAAGTCAAAAAAAAAAGAAGAGAGAAAAGAAAAAAAATATCTAAAAGATAGCAAATAAATAGATACGCAAACCTCAAACTTGAGCCGAGCTCTAATACCAAATGATGGAAATCTTCATCTTAGCAACCATATAACCTGATAGCTAAAGAGCTATGATACATATGGAATGCAAATTGACCCACTCCAACGATTTGAAACAAGATGGATCATTCAAGATTGAAGTTAGGAAAACTATTCTAATCACATAATCAATGAAAATTTGATGAAGTAACTAGAATAGTACTTTGATTCCCTTAAAATGCCACAAACTAAGAATCTTGATAAGTTGAAAGGAAAAAGAAAAAAATTTCTTTGTTTTGAACACCATAAACAGAAATGCTTGATAAGTCCAAAGTTCAAGCAAGAACTTAAAAACAAAACACTCACTGGTGTTGTAAGTTGAATATACTTCTCCAATGTCCCCTAACACAGAGAGTCAGCCTTGTTTGTATAGTACAAAGGCCAAGTACAAAGGGAATGAATATATTAAATGACATTCATATTCCTAATGCATGAATGTAGATTACTCATGAATCTACATTGAATTGTTTGAATAATTATTCATGAATAAGCCCACAATTCCTAATATGGTCTAATATGGCTGAATGACCTTTATTCTTCAAAGATGGCTAAAAATTCATCCTTCTCTCAAGGTTGAACGTTCTCTTCATGATGTTGACTTATTTGAATCAGGTTGATTATTTTAGGCTCTTCTTGTATCCATAGAACCTTGACCAAGTTTTGACTAGCTTGCTCCTTCCAAATGCTTTCTAATAAACAAGTTAAGGCTTCTTTCATCCTTTTAGTTTTCGCTCTTGTCATTGGTCCCCGATGAATAGTTAAAGGGTCTTTGGCCGAATTATAATCAACTTGCTCATTCATATCATTCATAGGAAAAGAGTTGGCACTAACAGGGGGGGGGGGGGTGAAGTACTCCAACGGTAAAAATTATATTGGTTTGAAAAACCTTCGTACGATAAAATCTGATTTTGACGAAAGCTATTTTGGAAAGATCTTTAAATTGAAAGCATATGGAAGTGTAGTTGATGTAAAGCAAGGAAGGAAATTTGCAGTTAAGATAAATAGCAAAACAAAAATGTAAACAGATTTATAGTGGTTCGATCATCGTGACCTACATCTACCCCTCCGATTCCTCTTCCGTCGAGGCCACTGACATCCACTATCGATCTTCCTTCAATAGGCGAAGATCAACCTCCTTCTTACACCCTTCTTCTCCTTTTACCGGGTTTAGGAGACAACCCTTACAAGCACTCACTCCTCTCTCAAACTATTCTAACACTTAGACTAGAAGAGGAGGATTCTCACAAGAGATTACAACAGTATATTTCTCTCTTTAAATTCTCTATGCTTTTGTTTCTTAACCAGGGATGAGAGGGGAATTTATAGGCTTCAAGTTAATTCAAACTTGGAGCCTAAAAACATCACATCTGGGGTTTCTTGGGTAAGGGCGGTACCATCGCTTGTGTTGGGTGGTACTACCACCAGTGTTAGTCTGACACTGACACTGCTCTAGGCGGTACCACCGCTAGCAGCATTTACTGCCGGTGGTACCACTACCCAGCCTGGGTGGTACCACCGCCCAAAATTTCTGGGGTGGTGTTCCCCAGGTGGTGCCACCGTCGGCCAGGCTTTTAGCATCCTGGTTGGGCCTTGAATCCGGCCCAAACCAGCCCAACTTCGGGCCCAATTGACCCATAATAGAGTTGATGGGATTACCTCCCAATCCAAACTCTAATTATGTGCTAACTACGATTCCTAAGACATATTCTAAGCATTCTAGTTCTGGTATGTCAATTACTTTGCCAACGAGCTTCCAGCGATCTTCAGGCGAACTTCCAACGAACTCCCGGCAATGTTCCGGCGGACTCCCAGCAAGCTCCTAGACTTCACGACGATCTTCTTGGCAGGTTCCGATGAGCTTCTTTGGCAAGCTCTTAGACTTCTCGGTTAGTTCTGATAGAACTATAACATCCCCCATTTAAAAAAAAAATTTAGTGAATTCTTGTTTATAAATATAAGGATTATTTAATATATATTTTTATATTAAATGATATTATATTAGAAGTTTATGGCTAGGGACCTAAGAGTAAATATTAGAAGTTTAATATAATTTAGGAAAGATTCAGATTTAATTAAAAAAAAAATAGAGGACATGTGTCGCTAGCTAACCTAAGTATGCTACCCATGTTGGTTCTATGGATGATAGATAAGCCCTTGCATCCATCCTTGACACTTTGCAACCCTTGTATTAGCTAAACCCAAGTAATTAGATGAGATATTAAAGAAAGAAAACTAAAGTTTTTGCAACTAACATTGGTTTGAGAAGAAGAATAAGAAGAAGAAGAAGAAGAAGAAGAAGAAGAAGAGGAAGAGGAAACTTTGTTTGAGGTTTTGCATCAACTCCCCACATTTAGGAATCAAACTCTTCTAAGGCAAGTGTTCTAACCCCTTTCTCTAGAAATCCTAATCGCTGTTTTCATCTTAATCTTACATAATTTGAAAGATTTCAGTTTAGAACCATATATTTCTTTCGTTTTGATACAAAGCCATGAATCTGTAATTTTTCGGTAACCTAACCTCTATGTATTTTTTCGGACCTAACTTTTAGCACTAAACTCTGATTTAGGCAAAGCCTAATCTAGTTGAAATTAGACTCAAATATCTTTATTTTGATACTAAGATTGAATGATTTGGAGTTTAAATGCCTACTACGACTTTTGTTTCAATTAACCCTATATATTCTATAAAACAGGGACTATAATTTCTGACCTCTTGTTGCTTAACTGCTTATAACTTTCTTCTGGGAAATCAGATTCATACAAAGTATGATTTATTAGAAACTAGACTCAAAATTCTTTTTGTTACTAACTTATTTGAAATTTTTGTAGTATAATTGCAAACTGAAACATCTATTTTCATCGACCATGTGGACTTAGTAAAATAGAGCTGATGTTTTTAGACCTTTCACGACGAAATTATTTGTAACTCCCTTGAGTAAACTCCAATTTCTGGAAAACTTGATTCCTAAAACTAGATTGACACATCTTTCTAATAACACCAATTTTGTATAAATTGGAGCATAATTGGTTATCCAGATAATTCATACGATGTGCCTCTTAAATTCTACTAGAATCGAACTTTGGTAAATTTCGGCAAAAACTCTTACTTCAGTTGAACTTTACATTACTGCCTTAAATTTCTATATACTTTTGTCCTACAATTATTTGTACACCTGCAGCTATCATGTAAAGTTCATGTTTGCATCGTAATGATTTGTATAGGAACATGCATTCCCTTGTTCTGTATGTGTTTTCGATATTTACCAACCTTATTGTTCACAATGCCCTTTTGTACTCCGGTGTTTGTGGGATTGTCTGAACCTTTGCTAGAAATGGTAAAGGGATTATTTGGACATTTTCTAGAAATAGTAAAGGGATTATCTGGACCTTTGCCAGAAATGATAAAGGGTATGTGCTTAGAGCCCGTGATGCTCTACCGGCCCCCTCTGGCTTCATCCAGATGTGGATGGATGATGCTTCCAGATGTGGGAGATTATGTTTGAGATCCCACTTCACCTTCTATGTGTTTGACATGATATCCAAAGCTTTGGCTGTGTTTCTATGTATGCTTTGGATAAGAATGAAATGAATGCAACGTCATGTAACATTTCAGCTTCTATTCATGTTTTGTTCTTTGATATGTTTCTAAAATATTTATATGTCTTTGTTATGCCTTGAAATATACCATATGCTATGGATATGCTCCTTATGCCAATGATATGGTCCAATTACCATTCCTCGATTATATGAACAAAACATGCTTCGAATAAAACGACATCGTAATTCTGCATTCAAACAAAATATACTTTTGTTTCATCTTGTATCTCTACTTTATATTTTGATACCTTATTTGTTTGAAAACTGTCCTCTTTGCTATGGATATGTTTGTCGCTTGCTGAGCTTTATATGCTCACCCCATTGCTATATAAATTTTTCAAGATAGCTTATCGCTCACTAAAATATGTAATTTGGGTTGAGGCAGTGGTAAGCTAGAAGATTTTGGGGCAAATCTTTCGTACTTGATATGTTGATGTTGTATAAGTTCCTTTTTGTGTGTATCAATGACAAATCTAGATTGATGTATCTTGTAAATATTTGAAAAGTACCTCTCATGTTAGCTCTTTGGGAATGTTAAATTAAAATTATGTAATGATATAAACATGTGGTACATGTTGGTTTTGTAATTGTATAGATTCACACAACTATGGATTTATGATGTGGTTATAGTTTAGTTAAGTTGCTTTTGGATTTTAAAAATCATTAAGTGACATGATGTATGATTATAAACTGCACAGGTTTTGTGAATTATGGATTGTAGAGGTAAATGACTTGAATGTTTTCTCAGTATCCTCGAATGTGTGATTGGATCCTGGATTATTTGTTGAATTCTAATATTATAAATTTTGAGTTAGGTTCGCACCTCCTGAATGAGAATTAAATTCAGGGGGCATGATAGAGATGGTATCAGAGCATGATTTGAGGATCATTAAGTTTTTTTTTTTTTTTGATATGCTAGATGCATAATAAAAAAATTTAGAGGTTTAGTGACTTTTATTCAGAGATTGATAAAAAAAAAAAAAAATTCTCTTTTGTTGTTTTTAGGAAGCGAGGATGACGAGGTCATCTGGTTCTCCTATTGTATCTATTGCTGATCAATTGAGTGGAATTATGAGGACTCTGGAGACTATGACACAAGTAATGCAACAACAAGCCCAACAAGGAAGAAATAATGGAATGGGTACATCAAACCAGACAGGGTTGGGAATTGAACAATTTAAGAAGCTTAGTTCTCCCAGTTTTAATGGTGAGCCTGATCCAATGGTAGCAGAATGATGGATGATATAGATAAAAAAAATATTTGATGTCTTAAATTGCCTTAACGATTAGAAGGTTTCTCTTGTCGCCTTTTATGCTGGAAAGAGAGGTTGAGCACTGGTGGAGAATGATTAAAAGGATTTCTGAAATCAAACATGAGCCAATCACATGGAAGGCATTCGTAGAAAAGTTCAACGATAAATATTTTCTAGATTGCATTAAAGAGCAGAAAGAATTGAAGTTCTTAGATCTCATCCAGGGAAATTTGACAATTGCAAAGTATGAATATAAATTTACTGAGCTCTCCAGATTTGCCAATCATATAACTAATGATGAAATTAGAAAAGCAAAGAAATTTGAAAGGGGACTAAGGCCAGCTATAAGAAGTCGGATATCAGCATTAAAACTCTAAGCTTATACCGATGTAGTCGAAAGAGCTTTGATAATTGAAAGAGACTTGGAGGAAATTTAGGAAATCAGGGACAAGAAAGATAAGGAGAAGTTTATTAGTAAAAATAAGATAGGGAATGAATCTGAAACAAGTTATAAGAGGGTCAAGACGTCCAGATTTGAGGAAGAAAAGTTGCCATAGAGGACTCAATCATGTGCAAGATGTGGGTTAAATCACGAAAAAAGTCAATGTTTTTCTGTTTTGCTTGCGGGAAGTTGGATCATAAAATAAAAGATTGCCCTTTGAAGAAAAAAGCTTATCCTCATCTTTTCGTCGAATGAGGTATGATAAATTTAGAGTACTAAATTTTTTTTAAGGAGGGGAGAGTATAACATCCCCCATTAAAAAAAAAATAGTGAATTATTATTTGTAAATATAAGGATTATTTAATATTTTTTTGTATTAAATGATTTTATATTAGAAGTTTATGGCTAGGGACCTAAGAGTAAATATTAGAAGTTTGATATAATTTATGAAAGATTCAGATTTAAGTTAAAAAAAGAAAAAAAAATAGATGACATGTGTCACTAGCTAACCTAAGTATGCCACCCATGTTGGTTCTATGGATGACACATAAGTCCTTTCATGCATGCTTGACACTTTGCAACCCTTGTATTAGCCAAACCCAAGTAATTGGATGAGAGATTAAAGAAAGAAAACTTAAGTTTCTGCAACCAACGTTGGTTCGAGAAGAAGAAGAAGAAGAAGAAGAGGAAGAGGAAACTTTGTTTGAGGTTTTGTATCAACTCCCCACATTTAGGAATCAAACTCTTCTAAGGCAAGTGTTCTAACCCCTTCCTCCAAAAATCCTAATCTCTGTTTTCATAATAATCTTACATAATTCGAAAGATTTCAGCTTAGAACCATACACTTCTTTCATTTTGATACAAAGCCATGAATCTGTAATTTTTCGGTAATCTGACCTCTATGTACTGTTTCGGACATAACTTTTAGCACTAAACTCTGATTTGTGCCTTGCCATCGTAGTTAATCCCGTTGAATCTCATATTTTGATGATGAAACCACTTGATATATGTTTATGA
This sequence comes from Musa acuminata AAA Group, assembly GCF_036884655.1. Taxonomy (NCBI): domain Eukaryota; kingdom Viridiplantae; phylum Streptophyta; class Magnoliopsida; order Zingiberales; family Musaceae; genus Musa; species Musa acuminata. Next base: position 23,713,617 of record NC_088346.1, read on the forward strand.
TTTAATCTGCGTTTTGAGTGACGCAGGATGCTTCGATCAGGATGAGACAATTAAAGCAGGAAAATCATGTTGTACCGGAGGAACATGTCAGAAGATTGGACGTCGGGCCGGTGGATCGGTCGACGTATCGACAGAAGGCTTCGGGCCGTGGACTCGGGCATCAGGCCAAGAAAAGCAGGTATTGTGCCAAGGATATCGGAGTTGCGGAGTCAACTGACCGATTGGGCAATAGGCTGTAGGAGAGGTTGATGCGCCGAAGAATCGGACGAAGCGTCGAGAGACCAATGACATGCCGGACAACTTGGTTAATTGCTTAGGATTAATTGTCTCGATTGAAGTTTTGTTTTAAGTGTGCAGGATTAACTACGATGGAAGAAAGACATGTAGTAGGAGTTGTGCCGGAGTCAAGACAATGATCACGTTGGGAGTTCGAGAGTTCGACGGAAGTTCGGACAATCGTCGGAGATTCTGCGGGAACAAATCCGAGAAGTCCATAAGCTTGCCAAAGAAGCTCGTCGGAACTCACCAAGTGGATCATCGCAAGTCCAGGAGTTTGCCGGAAGTCCGCAGGAGCATCACCGAGGGTTCATCAGATGATCGACGGAAGTTCGCCGGAAGAAGCGATTGACGCATCGGAGCAAGCTGCGGAAATTATCTTCGGATTTATCGTAGTTAGCACAATGATTAAGTTGGAAATGGGAGGTGATCCCATTAGCTTAATCTTGGGGCAATTGGGCCCCTGAAAAACCCAAATTGGGCTGAATGGATCTACCCATTTGGACCCTGATTGCTGTGGGAGGTGCAACCGCCCCAGCTAGGAGGTGGCACCGCCTCGGCTCAGTCTCCGAGCGAGACTGGGCGGTGCAACCTCCCCTGACAGGAGGTAGCATCGCTTGAGCTCGGTCTTCGAGCTCTGGTAGGCAGTGCAACCGCCCCAATCAAGAGGTGCAACCGCCTGAGCTCAGTCTTCGAGTTCTGGCAGAGAGGTGCAACCGCCCCTAACAGAGGTGGCACCACCTAGAGGCTCAGTTTTCGAGCTCTGCTAGGCGGTGCAACCGCCCCAGTCAGGAGGTGCAACCGCCTGATCCCGGAATTCCAAGAATTGACAGTTTTGAGCTCCAAATTTGAACTGGGTTGGGGCCTATAAATACCCCACCCATTCAGCACTGAAAGAGCATAGACATACACCGAAATCTTGATCTTTTTCTATGATTCTTAGAGCTCAAAATTGTTGTAAAGGCCAAAAGTTCTTCTCCCTCTATTCTTCCAAGTTCTGAGTTGTAAAGAGAGGAGAGAAAATTCTATAAGGGTTGTCTCCTAAGCCCGTCAAAAGGAGTGAAACTGTAAAAGGATGGTTGGCCGTCGGTGACCTCGTCGGTGGAGGAAGCCAAAAGTGGAGTAGGTCAAGATTGACCGAACCACTCTAAATCTCGGTTTGCATTTACTTTGAGCATATTATCTTTACTGCAAACCTCCTCTGAAGCTTACTGCTTTCTATGCATATACGATCGGGTTTCAAGCCTTTCACTTTCCGAATTAGCGTTTAGACGTAAATCTGTTTTTTCGTACGATCATCATATTTCAGATTGCGTTTACATTTTGAACTCTACCATAACTGCAAATTGCCTTTATACTCTTTCTTAAACTGCATCTTGCCTAATCAAGTGATTTATAAATCAGCATTTAGACGTAAATCAGTTTCTTCGTACGAACATCGTATTTCAGTTTGCGCCTATATTCTGGTTTTCATCATAGCTGCAAACTACCTTCATAGATTGACTTTAACATCATCTTGCTTAGAATCGGCTTTCACACAGAAATCATTTTTATCGTTCGAACGCAGTTTCGTTTTAATCGCAGAAAGTTTTCCGCTGCACTAATTCTCATTTCGGATTTACACCCGAGAGAAATGGCTCTTCAAGAGGGCTTATCGATTGTTCATCCACCGTTGTTTAACGGATTGGACTACACTTATTGGAAAACTCGAATGAGAGTTTTCTTGATTTCTATGAATCAGGATTTATGGAATATCATTGAAAATGGTTTTCAACTTTCCTCTAAACCGATGAACAAATGGTCGAATTTGGAGAAGAAGTATTTTTCTTTAAACGCAAAGGCTATGAATGCCTTATTTTGCGCTTTGGACAAAAATGAGTTCAATCGGATTTCTACGTGCGAAATGGCTTTTGACATTTGTCGAACACTTGAAATCACGCACGAGGGAACTAGTAGAGTCAAAGACTGGAAAGTTAACTTTTTATTGCATGATTTGAGCTTTTTCGAATGCAACCAAGCGAGACTATAGGTGACATGTACACCCGTTTCACGGATGTCGTCAATAGTTTAAGAGCTCTTGGAAAATATTTTTCAGATTTTAAACTCGTAAACAAGATTTTGCGTTCTCTTTCTAAGAAGTGGGATTCAAAAGTAACTGCAATACAAGAAGCTAAAAACCTAAACAACTTACCACTTGAAGAACTAATTGGTTCGTTGATGACATATGAAATGGTGCACAATGCACATGATGAACATGTTGAACACAATCATCTTCCAAATAACAGGAAAAATTTGGAACTCCGGACAAATGAATGCCACTTGAGCGATGACTCAAGTGATGAGGCCAATGATGAACTTGAACTTCGAACACTAAATCCTAATAAGTTTATTAAATAAAAATCTAAAATAGACAATGAACTTGAACGAAGGAAGAGGCCAAAGAAGAGGAAGGCAACCAAGGATGAATCAAGAACTTCCAAAGGTGAAACGGCGAATTGGGCTTTGACGGGCTTCGACTACAAGGTAAGTAACTCAACTCTCTTGAATTATTTCGAAATTACATGATGCTCTTCATAATACATTTTCTTTTTAATATAGAATTAATTTTCTTGAAAATTACATGTTCAAAAAAAATAATATGATGAAAATGCAAAATTCATGATCAAGCTAGTAGTTTTGAAAATAATCATGAAAATACATATTTTATGATAAACAAACAAAATGATTTTGATTGAAAATATGAAATCATGCTTGATGATATAACGATGTTTTGATACCATGATTTTATCCTATGCATGAGATTTTAAAAATCGTGTTTATTGGTTTTATAATTATGGATGATGAATCTTGCGATTTTCGATTTTCACGGTAATGAAAGTGCCTTATTGATCTTTGTCGTAATAAAACTTGCACTTTCGATTTTAAAACATGCTACATGTTTGGCATAGATGAAATAAAATCGTATGAACTAAAACAACTAAAAAGAGAAAAGTATTTTTCTTGAAAATTTATTTTTCTCTACCGTATTGACTTTTTCACTAAGAGATCAATAAAATTATCTATGCCATTTTTAATCTCTTGAAAGTAATGTTGAGATTTTGATGTGATCTTATTGAAATTTATTGAAATGAATCGTGATTTCTTGGAATTATAACTTGAGAATTCTTTTTATAAATCAAAATAACTTACTGTGATTCTTTCTTTTTGCTATTTGAGTTATCTAAAAAGAATCATAATATGTCTCTTAATATTCATAATTTGTCTACATGATTCGTAAATCTCATTACCAACTCTTCTTGATATTCCTTATGTGATGATATGAATACATGAAATATTCATTAATTTATTTTGATGTATACAAATGAAAAGTTATGATCATGCATGGTAAGATATAATTTGACAAAATTGATACCATCATGATATGAAGCATTTATGATTTGCAATGATGCATGCAATACTTGAGCTTTTTAATTATGATGTGATATATTGCATATGATGTAAATCATGATTTAAAATGCTATGAGTTGTTACTAAAATGATGTATGTTGATTTAATGTCATGAATACTCTAAATGATGAATGTTTGGTATCATGATCAAAATGTTAAATAGTTAAAAATTTAAGTATCATGTATGATATGCTCATAATATTGATTGATTTATTCAGTATCATGCATGAATGAAATATAAGGTTTTTGAAATTGTGCATGTTCGAATTCGAAAATATAATAATGTACAAATAAGATTGAATCCTACCTTTGTCATGATTTAGAAATTAATGTAAAGGGTCTTCCCTTCTTTTTGCCAATGATATAGGGGGAGAAAGAGTTGCTAATGTGCATATCTCAAAGAGAAAATTGCTAGCTTGCATGTCTTAAAATGTTAAAAAAATTTTGTATATTGTAAACTTGCTATCGTACTACCATGATGATGAGCATGTCTTATCTTCATGATTGTATTTGAAAAACTATGGCAAAAATATGTCCGAATGATTGAACTTGTTAAAATTAATTTTCGGACTTTCTTGATTGAATGATCAAATCACTCGATTGCCATAATGATTTTACACAATTACATGTTGGAAATTATGTGCTTGAATACAAAACTTCCATGATAACAAGCATGCTTTACCTTCATGATTGTAATTGAATATCTATAGCAAAACCTTGTCCTAATGCAAGGAAGAGTCAAATTTCATTTTCGGATTCTCTTGATCCTAACATATCAAGTTTACTCTCTTCCGAACTTAACAAGCATATGTCATATCAAGTTTAGTTCATATCATTGATTTTTGACATATATAATCAACTAGCAAATACATCTCTCATACACATATCATGTGAAAAATATTCTTTTTTGAGAAATGAATTTGATGAATATAGATGAAAGTGTTTTTACTTGCAAGGATTTGGTTCACATACATATCTTGATCCTTGTAAAAATGAAGCATGATTTAATCTCTCATCGATTCTAACTTCACTTGAAGTAAACTCACAAATAGCATGTATCACAAATAGTCTTCCTCCTTCATGCAAAAAGATAATAACAGATAAAAAAGGAAGAAGTTTTCAAAGCTATCTCCATGTCATGTTTTCCTTGAGATGTTTGTATAATTGATATCCTATCACTCACTGTTGAAAAATGACATGAACCTAGTTAGGACATGAATAATTACAAGCACTTATGCTTAAAATTTGCTTATATCGTTCTCCGTTTTGTTGATGACAAAGGGGGAGAAATATATGAATTGATGCTATGAACACTAATGCTATGCTTGCATCATCAAGAGATATATGAATTGATATGATTGCCATATTTGCAATGCTTGCATCATCAAGAGATATATGAATTGATGCTATGATTGCCAAACTTGCATTATGCCATGTTTGCATCATGCGTTAAGATATCAAGAACTTGTATCGTAATTTTACGCGTTGATATCTTACAATGTGATGAAATGCTACAATTGATAAACACTTGAAATGTTTGCGTTACGATATCCAAAGCTTACATTGCAATCTTACATATTGATATCATACCATTTGATAATATCAAACTTGCATGATGATAAAAATTGATATTATGTTTTTCATGCAATAAGTTGAACCAATATCACGAACACTTGATTGTGGTACTTCTCCTTTTTGTTGATGACAAAGGGGGAGAAGTATGTTGATGACATGACATGTTATGCATAAGCTTATGTATAAGTTCATGATGACATGTTGCAAGTATTCATGATGAATATTGCAATGACTTGAATTCAGTTTGAATTCAAGATTCTATCAATATGGCATATTGATAGGGGGAGTTTGTTTAAACTCCGGGAGTTAAGTTTAACTCCGACATCAAGTAGTTGTCATCATCAAAAAGGGGAAGATTGTTGAATCTCGTATTTTGATGATGAAACCACTTAATATATGTTTATGATTTAATCTGCGTTTTGAGTGACGCAGGATGCTTTATAAAAATATCAGCTAATTAATGTTTTGTATCAATAAACTCTAGGATTATATCTATTGAATCTCGTATTTTGATGATGAAACTACTTGATATATGTTTATGATTTAATCTGTGTTTTGAGTGACGCAAGATGCTTCGATCAGGATGAGACAATTAAAGCAGGAAAATCATGTTGTGCCAAAGGAACATGTCAAAAGATTGGACGTCGGGCCGGTGGATCGGTCGACGCATTGACAGAAGGCTTCGGGCCATGGACTCGGGCATCGGGCCAAGAAGAGCGGGTATTGTGCCAAGGATATCGGAGTTGTAGAGTCAACTGGCCGATTGGGCAATAGGCTGCAGGAGAGGACGATGCATCGAAGAATCGGACGAAGCGTCGAGGGACCAATGACATGCCGGACAACTTGGTTAATTGCTTAGGATTAATTGTCTCGATCGAAGTTCTGTTTTAATTGTGCAGGATTAACTATGATAACGATGAAGACATAAAGCGAAACAAAGTGTCGAAGTCAAGTGCGAAGGATTTGTTGCGAGTTCGAGAGTTCGACGGAAGTCCGAAGGTTCATCGGGAATGCTACCGGAACTAGCCGAGAATGAGTTGGGAGCTTGCCGAAGGGTTTTTCGGAAGCTCGCCGGAAGGTTCGTTGGAAGTTCACGGAGCTCACCGAGAAAGATCGGAGCTTGCCGAAGAAGCTCTTTGGAACTCGCTAAGATCAAATCATGAAGTCTAGGAGCTTACCAGGAGTCCGCAGAATGGTTTCCGAGAGTTCATCGGAAGACCGCCGGAAGTTTGCCGGAACCTCGCCAAAAGAAGTCTTGACTTGCGGACTTTGTAATAGCTTAGAAAATGTCTTTAAATTCATAGTTAGCACGTTAATTAGGGTTAGGATTAGGTGTTAATCCTATAACCCAAGTAGGGGCCAATTAGGCCCAAGTTCGGACTGGTTTGGACCAAGTTTGGAGCCAAACCAAGTGAGCTGAAATAGTGAAAGAGGTGGCACCGCTAGGGTTGGAGGTGGCACTGCCAAGGAGAGGATCTCCCAGCGAAGCTAGGCGGTGCAACCGCCCCAGGCAGGAGGTGGCATCGCTTGGGCTCAGTCTCCGAGCGAGACTTGGCGGTGCAACCTCCCCTGACAGAGGTAGCACCGCCTGAGCTCGGTCTTCGAGCTCTAGCAGGAGAGGTCCAACCGCCTCAGTCAGGAGGTGGCACCGCCTAGGGCTCAATCACCGAGCCAGACTCAGGCGGTGCAACCGCCGCTGACAGAGAGGTGCAACCGCCTAGGCTCTGTCTTCGAGCTCTGCCAGGCGGTGCAACCTCTCCAGTCAGGAGGTGCAACCGCCTGATCCCGGAATTCCGGGATTTGATCGTTTTGAGCTCCAAATTTGAACTGGGTTGGGGCCTATAAATACCCCACCCATTCAGCACAAGAAGAGCAAGAGACCTACACCGAATTCTTGATCTTTTCTGTGATTCCAAGAGCTCAAAATTGTTGTAAACATCAAAAGTTCTCCTTCCTCTGTTCTTCAAGCTTTGAGTTGTAAAGAGAGGAGAGAAAGGTTCTGTAAGGGTTGTCTCCTGAGCCCGTCAAAAGGAGTGAAACTGTAAAAGGGCAGTTGGCCTTCTCCTATTGAAGGAAGGCCTCTAGTTGACGTCGGTGACCTCGTTGGTGGAGGAAGCCAAAAGTGGAGTAGGTCAAGACTGACCGAACCACTCTAAATCTCTGGTTTGCTTTTACTTTGAGCACTTTATCATTACTGCAAACCTCCTACATAGCTACTGCCCTCTACGCTTTTACGAACGAGTTTCTAAGTTCTGATCTTTTCGAATCTGCATTCAGACGTAAATCGGTGTTTTCGTACGAACTTTACATTGTAGTTTACGTTTACGTTCTAATTCCATTTATAACTGCAAACTATCTTCTGTGCTTTTACGAACGAGTTTCTAAGTTCAGATCTTTCCAAAACTACGTTTAGACGTAAAACTGCGTTTAGACGTAAACTGCGCAAACTGTGTTTAGACATAAAACTACGTTTAGACGCAAACTGCGTTTAGACGTAAACTACGCAAACTGTGTTTAGACACAAACTGCGTTTAGACGTAAACTGAGTTTAGACGTAAACTAAGTTTAGACGCAAACTGCGTTCAGACGCAAACTGCGTGCAAACGTAAACTACGCTTAATCTTAATTTATCTTAGAATCGGCTTTTACATCGAAATCATCTTTATTGAACAAACGTAGCTTTCATTTTTAATCGCTGAAAGATTTTCGCTGCACTAATTCACCCCCCCCCTCTTAGTCCTCTCGATCCTAACAATTGGTATCAGAGCCCGGTTTTTCTCATTTCAGATTTACACCCGAGAGAAATGGCTCTTCATGGCTTTCAAGAGGGCTTTTCGGTCTTTCGTCCACCGTTGTTTAACGGATTGGACTACACTTATTGGAAAACTCGAATGAGAGTTTTCTTGATTTCTCTAAATTTAGATTTATGGAATATCATTGAAAACGGTTTTCAACTTCCCTCTAAACCGATGAACGAATGGTTGGATTTGGAGAAGAAGTATTTTTCTTTAAACGCAAAGGCTATGAATGCCTTATTTTGCGCTTTGGACAAAAATGAGTTCAATCGGATTTCTACGTGCGAAACGGCGTTTGACATTTGGCGAACACTTGAAATCACGCATGAGGGAACTAGTAGAGTCAAAGACTCGAAAGTTAACTTTTTATTGCATAATTTTGAGCTTTTTAAATGCAACCAAGCGAGACTATAGGCGACATGTACACCCGTTTCACGGATGTCGTCAATAGTTTAAGAGCTCTTGGAAAATGTTTTTCGGATTTTGAACTCGTAAACAAGATTTTGCGTTCTCTTTCAAAAAAGTGGGATTCAAAAGTATCTGCAATACAAGAAGCTAAAAACCTAAACAACTTACCACTTGAAGAACTAATTGGTTCATTGATGGCATATGAAATGGTGCACAATGCACATGATGAACATGTTGAACACAATCACCTTCCAAAGAACAGGAAGGATTTGGAACTCTGGACAAATGAATGCCACTTGAGCGATGACTCAAGTGATGAGGACAATGATGAACAAAACAACCTTCAAAAGAACAGGAAGGATTTGGAACTTAGAACATTTGAAGACCACTCGAGCATAAGCTCAAGTGATGGTGAACTTAAACTACAAATGAAACGAAAATTAAAAAGCAAAAAAAATGGAACTACTTGCTTTAAACGCAAGAAGAAGAACGAAAATTGGGATGAATCGAGACGAGAAAGTCAACAAAAGCGAGGCGGCAAACTACGCCTTACTAGCCTACGACGTTGAGGTAATTAAAATGCCTTTGGTTTATTTTGAAATTACTTGATGCTTTCATGATGTATTTTCTTTTTTAGTTTAGAATTAATTTTCTTAAAAATTACATGTTTAAAAATAAAAATACAAAAATTATGATCATGCTGATAATTTCGAAAATGATAATATTACATATTTTATGATAAACAAACAAAATGATTTTGATTGAAAAAAATGAACTTAACAATTGGTATAATAACAATCGGATTTTCTCATACACTTATGAAAAATATTTTTCTAAAATGGATTTGATGAAATGATTCCTGCTTATAAATTTCATCTTGAAATATGAATGATAGTGTTTTTGCTAAAGAGAATAATTATTAAAATCATGATCTTGATAATTATAACATGAAGCTCTTTATAAATCAAGATCATTCATTATACTCCCTACATCTATAAAAAAGGAGTTCTTCAAATGAAATGCAACTTGTCTTTTGATTTCTTAGAATTCAATGAAGTGTCATATTGATATCTTGAAACTTGGAATATTTTAAAATGTGATCTTGATAAGAATGTTACAAGTTGCTCTTTGTACTATATCTTTTCAAATGAATCATGAGCCTTGATATCATATATTTCATAATATAGAAATAACAAGATTTCTTTGCCTTATGTCTTGAACCTTCATGCTTATCTTAATTTGGCATATAAAGACTAAGGCATGCTTAGATGAAAAAGAATCTCTTAAAAAATGCTTTTCCCATCTGATCGAGATTAATGATTTCATGATATTTTGTGAATCTCGAAATTAATTTTAATGACTTGATTATGAATTTCAAGTTAATGATTTGATTTGAATAAGTTTAATCTAAATCATAATCTTGATCTTGCAAAATTGAAGTCACAAATAATATCTTGTGGTATTCATGAATTGATACTCACAATATGAATGCATTGATATTCATGACTTGAATTAGATTGAAACATTGTATGCTTAAATTAATCATTCTCCTATGTTTCAAAAATTCCTTAAAAGCCTTATGTGATGATTGAAAACTAACTTGCTTTATGATGAATCGTGAATCATAACTTGATCTATGATATAAATGCCTTGAAATGATTGAAATATTTAACACTTTTATGCTCTTCCCCCTACTTCCTTCTTGTTTTCAATGATAAAATGGGGAGAAGTTTTGATCATGCATGGTAGGATATAATTTGACAAAATTGATACCATCATGATATGAAATATTTATGATGTGCAATTATGCATGCAATACTTGTGCTTTCTAATTATGATGTGATGTATTGCATATGATGTAAATCATGATTTAAAATGCTATGAGTGCTAAGTTACACATTTTGAGAAGAAATTGCTATATTGAAACATTAATGTAATTATGAATGGTGATATGATATCATGCATGTAATACTTCAACTTATGATAATGATGCATGCAATGATAAAATATTCATGATGAAAAATTGTCTTGACATTCATAACTTGATTATTCATCCTTTGTCATGATTTTGAAATCATCTAAAAGGAAAAAAGAACTACAAAATTGTATTCTCTCTTTCTTTTTTACAATGACAAAGGGGGAGATAGCTAGCTTGTACAAGTCAAGAAGATGCAAAAACTTGATTGCTAGCTTGCCTATCTTAAGAAGCAAAGAATGCTAACTTGCTTATTTCAAGAAGAAAAATTGTCTTCTTGAACATCACTATCTTGAATATCTCAAGAAGCAAAACTTGCAATTTGCACATTGCAATAGGAAGCAAGAATCATGAGCTTACAGAAGAAAGCTATCTTGCATTTGCTTTCGAAATTTTTGCTAGCTTATATATTGTGAAACTTGTATATCGTAAAAATTGCTAGCTTGTTGGTCTAAAGAGAAGCAAAAAGTTGCTATCTCAAAAGAAGCAAATGTGCTATCTTGCCTATCTCAAGAGGCAAAAATGCTAACTTGCGCATCTAGCAAAGTGAACAAAATTTTCAAGAAGCAAGAGTTGCCTTCTTGAACATCTCTAATTTGCTAGCTTGCATGATGTAGAACTTGCTATCTCGAACATTACCAAAAGTGCTATCTTAAATGATATAAAACTTGCATATCTAAAACTTGATAGCATGAATGTTCTAAGCATGATGTAACACTTGCTAAATCTTCTAGCTCCAAGATTGCATGATGATAAAACTTGATACTATGTTTTTCATGCAATGAGTTGAATCTATATCACAAACGATTGATAGTGATACTTCTCCTTTTTGTTAATGACAAAGGGGGAGAAGTATGTTGATGACAGTATGTTGATGACATGATATGTGATGCATAAGTTTATGCATATGTTCATGTTGACATGTTGCAAGTATTCAAGATGAATATTGCAATGACTTGAATTCAGTTTGAATTCAAGGTTCTATCAATATGGCATATTGATAGGGGGAGTTTGTTTAAACTCCAGGAGTTAAGTTTAACTCCGTCATCAAGTGGTTGTCATCATAAAAAAGGGGGAGATTGTTGAATCTCGTATTTTGATGATGAAACTACTTGATATATGTTTATGATTTAATCTGCGTTTTGAGTGACGCAGGATGCTTCGATCAGGATGAGACAATTAAAGTAGGAAAATCATGTTGTTCCGAAGGAACATGTCAGAAGATTGGACGTCGGGCCGGTGGATCGGTCGACGCATCGACAGAAGGCTTCGGGCCATGGACTCGGGCATCGGGCCAAGAAGAGCGGGTATTGTGCCAAGGATATCGGAGTTGCAGAGTCAACTGGCCGATTGGGCAATAGGCTGCAGGAGAGGACGATGCGTCGAAGAATCGAACGAAGCGTCAAGGGACCAATGACATGCCGGACAACTTGGTTAATTGCTTATGATTAATTGTTTCGATCGAAGTTCTGTTTTAACTGTGTAGGATTAACTATGATAACGATGAAGACAAAGTGAAACAAAGTGTCGGAGTCAAGTGTGAAGGATTTGTTGCGAGTTCGAGAGTTCGACGGAAGTTCGAAGGTTCATCGGGAATGCTACCGGAACTAGCCGAGAATGAGTTGGGAGCTTGCCGAAGGGTTTTTCGGAAGCTCGCCGGAAGGTTCGTTGGAAGTTCACGGAGCTCGCCGAGAAAGATTGGAGCTTGCCGAAGAAGCTCGTTGGAACTCGCTAAGATCAAATCATGAAGTCTAGGAGCTTACTGGGAGTCCACAGAATGGTTTCCGAGAGTTCATCGGAAGACCGCCGGAAGCTCGCCAGAAGAAGTCTTGACTTGCGGACTTTGTAATAGCTTAGAAAATATCTTTAAATTCATAGTTAGCACGTTAATTAGGGTTAGGATTAGGTGTTAATCTATAACCCAAGTAGGGGCCAATTAGGCCCAAGTTCGGACTGGTTTGGACCAAGTTTGGAGCCAAACCAAGTGAGCTGAAATAGTGAAAGAGGTGGCACCGCCAGGGTTGGAGGTGGCACCGCCCAGGAGAGGATCTCCCAGCGAAGCTGGGCGGTGCAACTGCCCTAGGCAGGAGGTGGCACAGCCTGGGCTCAGTCTCCGAGCGAGACTGGGCGGTGCAACCTCCCCTAACAGAGGTAGCACCGCTTGAGCTCGGTCTTCGAGCTCTGGCAGGAGAGGTGCAACCGCCTCAGTCAGGAGGTGGCACCGCCTGGGGCTCAGTCACTGAGCCAGACTCAGGCGGTGCAACCGCCCCTGACAGAGAGGTGCAACCGCCTAGGCTGAGTCTTCAAGCTCTACCAAGCGGTGCAACCTCTCCAGTCAGGAGGTGCAACCGCCTGATCCCGGAATTCCGGGATTTGATCGTTTTGAGCTCCAAATTTGAACTGGGTTGGGGCCTATAAATACCCCACCCATTCAGCACAGAAAGAGCAAGAGACCTACACCGAATTCTTGATCTTTTCTGTGATTCCAAGAGCTCAAAATTGTTGTAAACATCAAAAGTTCTCCTTCCTCTGTTCTTCAAGCTTTGAGTTGTAAAGAGAGGAGAGAAAGGTTCTGTAAGGGTTGTCTCCTGAGCCCGTCAAAAGGAGTGAAACTATAAAAGGGCAGTTGGCCTTCGCCTATTGAAGGAAGGCCTCTAGTTGACGTCGGTGACCTCGTCGGTGGAGGAAGGCAAAAGTGGAGTAGGTCAAGACTGACTGAACCACTCTAAATCTCTGGTTTGCTTTTACTTTGAGCACTTTATCATTACTGCAAACCTCCTACATAGCTACTGCCCTCTGCGCTTTTATGAACGAGTTTCTAAGTTCTTATCTTTCCGAATCTGCATTCAGACGTAAATCGGTGTTTTCGTACGAACTTTACATTGCAGTTTACGTTTACATTCTGATTCCATTTATAACTGCAAACTATCTTCTGTGCTTTTACGAACGAGTTTCTAAGTTCAAATCTTTCCAAAACTGCGTTTAGACATAAAACTGCGTTTAGACGTAAATTGCGCAAACTGTGTTTAGACGTAAAACTGCGTTTAGATGCAAACTGCGTTTAGACATAAAACTACATTTAGACGTAAACTGTGTAAACTGCGTTTAGACGTAAAACTGCGTTTAGATGTAAAACTGCGTTTAGACGTAAACTGTGCGAACTGTGTTTAGACGCAAACTGCGTTTATACGTAAATTGAGTTTAGACGTAAACTAAGTTTAGACGTAAACTGCGTTCAGATGCAAACTGCGTGCATACGTAAACTGCGCTTAATCTTAATTTATCTTAGAATCGGCTTTTACATCGAAATCATCTTTATTGAACAAACGCAGCTTTCATTTTTAATCGCTGAAAGATTTTCACTGCACTAATTCACCCCCCCCCCTCTTAGTGCTCTCGATCCTAACAATATCATGATTATTAATATGATCTTGTATAAAGTGATGCACTTGTTTGTTAAACATATTGCACTTGTGTTATCATATTTTATGGGAATGTTTTTAAGATGAATTTTATAATCCTCTAAATTGTTTTTCATCCACACAACTTGTGCACAACATACACTAGTTATAATGTACTTAGCTTCGATTGTAGATAGTGCAACCGAGTTTTGTTTCTTGGATTATTAAGAAACAAGTGCGTGTCCTAAAAATTGACATGTTCCGGATTTGCTTTTCCATCTAATCTACATCCAATAAAATCCACATCAGAATATGCAATTAGTTCAAAGTTCTCAGATTTTGGATACCATAATCCTAGATTAATGGTACCTTTAAGATATCTAAGAATTCTCTTAACTACTTTAAGCAGAGATATCTTAGGATTAGATTGAAACCTAGCACAAAGACCTACACTAAACATGATATTCGATCTAGTTGCAGTGAGGTATAGTAATCTTCGTATCATACCCCTATAAGCTTTTTGATCAAAGCTTTCTCCACTTTCATCAATGTCTAACTTAGTGGAGGTACTCATGGGAGTATTGATAGATTTTGAGCTATCCATATTAAACCTTTTTAACAAATCTAAAGCATATTTTGTTTGACTAAGAAAGATGCCATTACTTAGTTGTTTGATTTGTAAAATTAAAAAGAAGGTTAATTCTCCCATCAAGCTCATTTCAAATTCAAGACTCATACTTTTAACAAATGATTCACATAGAGATTCATTCGTGGAATCGAAAATGATATCATCAATGTAAATTTGAAAAATAAGAAAATTATTTTTAAATTTTTTGATAAACAATGTAGTATCGACCTTGCCTTTAGAGAAATTATTTAGAATAAGAAAAGAGCTAAGTCTCTCACACCAAGCTCTTGGGGCTTGTTTTAAACAATAGAGAGCTTTAGTCAATTTAAACATATGATTATGGAGATTATTATTCTCAAAACCAGAAGGTTTTTTAACATAAACTTCTTCGGAAATAATGCCATTAAGAAAAGAACTTTTAACATCCATTTGAAACAACTTAAAATTATTACTACTCGAATAAGCAAGGAGTGAAGGTCTCCTCATAATCGATCCCTTCTTCTTCGTTGAAACCTTTGGCTACTAATCTAGTCTTGTTTCTAACCACGATACCAAGTTCATCTTGCTTGTTTCTAAAGACCCATTTAGTACCAATAATTAAATGGTCATTTGGCCTCGGAACAAGCTTCCACACCTCATTTCTCTCAAATTGATTTAACTCATCTTGCATTGCGATGACCCATGAATCATCTTTCAAGGCATTGTCAATGCATTTTGCTTCAATTTGGGAGAGAAAAGTGGCGTTAGCACAAAAATTCTTAAGAGAGGAACGAGTTTGAACCCCTTTAGATATATCTCCTATGATTAGCTCCTTTGGATGAGAATCTACATACTTCCAATCCTTAGGTAATGATGTTTCGGAAGAAGATGCATCAAAGTTGCTAGATGGAGAAAGCGTTTCATTTAAATTCAAAGAATCAAAATTAACATTATCATCAAAATCATTTTTTTTTACTTTGAAAACTTCATTAAAAATAACATAAATAGATTCTTCTATAATCAAAGTTCTTTTGTTAAAAATACGAAATGCTTTAGAAATAAAAGAATAGCCATGAAAAATTCCTTCATCAGATTTTACATAAAATTTACTTAAGGCATCTTTTTCATTCAAAATAAAACATTTACATCCGAAAACTTTAAAGTATGAAATGTTGGGTTTTTTGTTGTTCCACAACTCATAAGGAGTCTTGGAAAGTAATGGTCTTACTAGAACCCTCTTCATAACATAGCATGTCGTATTTACGGCTTCGGCCCAAAAATATTTGGGTAGGCTATGTTTGTTTAACATGGTTCTTGTCATTTCTTGTAAGTTTCTATTCTTTCTTTTCACTACTCTATTCTATTGAAGATTTCTTGGAGTAGAGAAGTTATGGTTGTATCCATTAGATTCACAAAATTCTTAGAAATCACGGTTTTAAAATTTACCACAGTGATCACTTCGAATTGATGAAATTATAAAACCCTTTTCATTTTAAACAAGTTTATAAAACTTAGAGAAATACCTAAAGCATTCACTTTTGTGTGCAAAAAAATAAATCCATGTGTATCTACTATAATCATCCACAAAAATAAGTACATTTCATTACAAATATAATCAATCTCGATTGTGTATACATTATTTTATTTTAGGGTAATCATAGATGTGTTTTTGTATAATTTTTTTAATAATACAAGCATTAGATTCAAATCTAACGATATATCCTTTATCATATAATTGACTAATACTCAAAAGGTTATGCTTTAAACCATCAACTAACAATACATCTTCAATAATAAGGTTGGATTTGTTATCGATTATTCATTTGCCAATGATTTTACCCTTGTTGTTGTCTCCGAAGGTGACATATCCTTCATCTAGGCTAGTGAGCTTAGAGAAATGAGATGGATCTCTGGTCATATGCCTTGAGCATCCACTATCAATGTACTACCTCTTGCTCCTAGCTTGTGATGGTACATTTTTCTCATCTCCAATGGTCCTTAGTGCATAGTAAGCAACTTGCTCCGTGATGGCAGGCTCCTCTTCTTCGGATGCATATGAGTCATCTCATGTAGCTTTGAGAGCCTTCTTCTTTGGTGGCCTCCTCTTTGCTCGGGAACATTCACTCTTGAAGTGTCCTAGCTTCTTGCATTCATAGCATATCACTTGTTCTTTCTTAGGTTCAAATTTATTTTTAGTATCATTTTTAAATTTATTTTTTTTTATGAATCTTTTGAACTTTGTTAAGAGTGCTAAGTCATCATCAAAGTCCTCATCACTTGAGTTTTTTTGCAAGTGATCTTCTTTTGTTCTTAGTGCTAGGTCATTAGTGACCCAATTTGTTCTTCAAGAGGAAAATTATTTAGATCTTTGGCCTCTTCAATGACCATTACTTTAGGATCCCAACTTTTTGGAAGGGATCTTAAAATCTTATTAACTAGTTCAAAATCCAAGAAACCTTTCCCAAGTCCTTTTAGACCATTGACAACATCCGTAAATTGGGTATACATGTCTCGAATGGTCTCACTCGGTTTCATTCGAAATAACTCATAAGAATGCACTAAAAGATTAATTTTTGACTCCCTCACTCTACTAGTGCCTTCATGAGTCAGTTCGAGTGTGTGCCAAATGTCAAAAGCCATTTCACAAATCGATACTTGATTAAACTCGTTTTTATCTAATGTACAAAACAAGGCATTCATAGCCTTGGCATTTAAAGTAAAAGTCTTCTTCTTCAACTCATTCCAATCGTTCATTGGAAGAGAAGACTTTTGAAAACCATTTTCGACAACGTTCCAAAGCTCAAAATCGATTGAAATTAGAAAGTTCCTCATTCTAGACTTCCAATATATGTAATTCGACCCATTGAACATGGTCGGACGTGTAATTGAATGACCCTCTAGGTTGTCGGCAAATGCCATCTCTCTTGGGTTTAAAACCAAATGAGAGTGAACCTTACTCTGATACTAATTGTTATGATCAAGAGTGGCACTAAGAGGGGGTTGAATTAGTATAGTAGAAAACCTTTTGAATTTGAAAGACTTTCATTTCGATTAAAACTGATTTGGACGAAAATGGTTTCGTTTGAATCCGTTTTGGAGAGATTATGAACTTGAAAGCTTTCGTAAAAGTGCAAGAGAGGATTAAGGAGATTTGCAGTAATGTAAATTGTCAAATGAAAAGCAAACTAGGATTTAGAGTGGTTCGGTCAACGTGACCTACATCCACTTTCGGATTCCTCCTCCGACGAGGTCTCCGACGTCCACTAAAGGTATTCTTTTAATAGGCGAAGACGAACCACCTCTTTTACAGTGCTTTCTCCTTTTCTCCGGTTTAGGAGAGAACTCTTACAAGTCTCACACCTCTCTTGAATGATCTCAAAACTTAGAAAGGGAGGAGGAGAACTCTAGCACTTGTTTACAACACTTTTACACTCCAACAACTCAAGATTATCTCAATGTTTTTGTGCCCTTTCATGTAGAAAAGGGTGGGGTTTTATAGGCCCCAATGGCTTCAAAAATGAAGCCAAAAAGTGTATAATCTAGGATTTTTGGGGTCCTGGAGGTACCATGGCTATTTTTGGGCAGTACTACCGCCTAAAACCTAACACTGGGCGGTACCACTACTTGATAGAGCTCGGAGACCGAGCTCTAGCGGTACCACCGCTAGCAGCAATAACTGCCAACAGTACTACTGCCTAGTCTAGGCGGTACCATCACCCAGATTTCCTAGGGCACTGCTTTCTAAATGGTACCACCGTTGGCCTTGGCGGTGGTACCACCGGCCAAGAATTTAGGGACTGAATTGGGTGCTCAATTCGGCCCAGTCTGGGTAGTACCATCGCTTAACAAAGCTCGGAGACCGAGCTCTAGCGGTATCACTACCTAACAAGGGTGGTACCACCGCTGTAGCAACAATTATCGGCGGTACCACCGCCCAGACCACCTGGGAGACTAGGTCTTCTGGGCGGTGCCACCACTGGCCATGTTTTCAGGGGCTGATTGGGCTGTTCAATCAGGCCCAAATAAGCCCTATTAAGGGCCTAGTTGGCCCCTAATTATGTTAGTGAGATTACCTCTGAATCCTAACTTAATTAATGCTCTAACTATGATAATTAAGATATGATCATAGCTCTTCTTGTTCCGGTGCATCAATTGCTCTTTCGGCGAGCTTCTAACGTACTTCTGGTGAACATCCGACAAACTCTCGGCAATACTCTGGTGGACTTCCGGCAAGCTCCTGGACTTTATGATGATCTTCTTAGCAAGTTCTGATGAGCTTCTTTGGCAAGCTCTTGGACTTCTCGGTTAGTTCTGGCAGAACTTTCAATGAACGTTCGGACTTCTAACGAACTCTCAAACTCTCAACATGATCTCGATCTTGACTCCGACACAATACCTGTTTTATGTCTTACTACTATCATAGTTAATCCTGCATACTTTTCTCAATATATAGATTAGATCAAACAAATTACAATTGACTTCATCATCAAAATCAAAGATTCAACAAAAATCATAGACGCATTAGCGAGAAAGGGCAACAACTATTACTGCCCTTGTTGCCCTCGTAGATGCCAGCTTTGCCATCTATGTGCAAGCTTCCAGTGGGCTGTTGTAGTGGCAGTCACTTGCGTGTAGGCACTGTGCCCGCAGGTAGTGTAACATCCCTCATTTTTGAAAATTTTGTAAGGGCCTGTTTGTAATATAAGGACCTAAATTTTATAAGGGCATTTTTAAAAATATTAGAATTCTGATATGATTTGTGAAAGATTCATATTAGGTTATAAATATTAGAAATATGATATGATTTCTGAAAGATTCAAATGGCTTTAAAAATAGAGCCAAAAAAGGTCTCATCTCGGGTTTCAGGGGTACTAGCGGTACTACTGCCAATATTGGATGGTACCACTACCTGTAGCCTAGACAACTAGTCGTACTACTACCCAATCTAGACGGTACAATCAATTGATACATGGGATACCATGTACTAGCAATACCATTGCCTAACACTTGCGGTACCGCCGTTGGGTCTTCCGAAAAACGTACACTTCGTACATTCTAGCTCATAGGTGCTAGTCAATAGTGCCCTATAAGCCAATCACGTGAATGATAGCATGTATAATATGACACAGTCTTTTTGCTTATTATTATTATGGTATTTTCTCACTTTATATTTCTTATTGTATATATATATTATGATATCTATAGATTTATGCAATGTGAATCAGATCTTAATGAGATCATGATAATAAGACCAATTAAGCTTTAAATACAAACCCTAAATAATTATGGTCATAGGTTACTCGAGAGGGACATTGAGATAACCGGACAGACTGATGTGTTGTATACCCGTCCATATGATGGAGATGGCTGGTCTCATAGTTGCTTGTGTAGGGACACTAGGGCTTTATTGCAGATGCTCATTAGAGAATAAGTTCATAGATTGATCCATTGACAAAATGTTGGATGGTTGATGATATCTCATTATAAAACAGTGATTTTGTCATCCCAGTGGTGTACCTAATCCTTAGACTAGAGATACTAAGGATGTCCTGTATGAGTACTTCACTCTTTGATACCAAACTTATAGGTTTAGAAGTTCTAGATCTATTATAACCGGTCATCGGGAGTGGCAGCAGCTAGCCTTACGAGGGCTATTGAGTGTCGATAGAGGATCATCCACTCTCAGTATCATGAGAAAAATATCTTATGTATTCTTGCTCAAATAAATCCTTGGCCAAGATCATTCCGATTAAGAGAGAAAGAATTCTTCAAGAGAATCTGATTAGAGCGAGACTCGAGGAGAAATTATATAGGCCTGATGGCACCATGCCTAGTATATTATCTCTGGAATATTAGACGGATGATGGACTATATGTACATGATAACTGAGGACAAATAGGTCCAAGGGATTGGATTGCCTTGTATTGTCTAGGGGCTACGGCGTAGTGGCCTAGTACGTCCGTAGTTAATGAGTCAAGTGAATTATTATGGATATGATAATTCACTGAGATAGAAGGACTTCGGATAGGTATGACTCACGGTTAGCTCTATATTAGACCTAGAGGATCACACACATATGGAAGGTATTGCAATGAGTAGAGGCTAGGATATGAGATATCCGTTGGTGCCCCTATCCTATTGGATATCAAATAAGTCCATGAATTATTGGATCCTATGGACGAGATCCAATAAGAGCTAATGAGAGATTATTGGATAGAGATCCAATAATCTAAGAGGCTTAGGTACTTGGAAGGAGATCCAATACCCAATATGGTAGGATCCATTAGGCTTAAGTTGATAGGGGGGCTCTATAAATAGGAGATAATCAAAGGGTTATAGGCTAGGCTTCTTGGTTACCACCTCCTATTCTCCTCTCCCCTTCTCCTCCTCAGGTAGCAGGTGTGTAGACAGCGATTTGAGGAGCATCTTCGTAACCTCTACCATGTGGATCACCACTAGAAAGGAGGACGTGTGACTTTCTTCATTCTCTCCTATAGATCTATAGGATTTTAGGGATATACAATCTCCCTAGGTAACATAATATTTCATATACGTAGTTTTCAGTTTTGCAAGTTTTGTGCACCAATCTTAGCATGACGAAAAACACCTTTTTAGGAAATTTAGGGTTTTTGTTTTTTGTTCTTCCGCTGTGTATATGATGTCACCCCTAGATCACCCTATAGTATTCAAGTTAGGTTGTTCGTGTAAAAGATTAGTTTTGAACTACGTGTGTTATGTTTTAGAAAATCTTTTGACGTCAAAATCGTTGATGCAAAAGATGAGAAAGGGCAGCAACTGTTGTTACCCTTGCTGCCCTCATAGAAGTGGCCAAGGCTGTTAGGATCGAGCCGGTACTAAGAGGGGGGTGAATTAGTACAGTAGATAAAAACATCGGTTTGAAAATCTTTCTTGCGTTCGATGAAAATCGATATCGGAAATGTGAGTTTAACTTGAAAGCATACGGAAGAGTGTAATGAGAAGGTAATGCAAGTAAGGCAATTTTTAATGAAAGTAAAGAGCTTAAAGTAAATGTATACCGAGTTATATAGTGGTTCAGTCATTGTAACCTACATCCACTCCCGATTCCTCTTCTATTGAGGCCACCAGCATCCACTAATTGTCTTTCTTCAATAGGCGAAGACCAACCACTATCTTACAACTCTATTCTCCTTTTGATAGGCTCAAGAGAGAACCTTTATACCCCCACAACCTCCTATCTTAAACTTCACTAACACTTTAGAGTTTGAGAGGAGTTCTCACTAGATTACAATAGTGTTTTCTTCCTTTATTGCTCTCAATTCTTATGTTTTTTAACCAGGGATGTGAGGGTTATTTATAGGTCTCAGGTGTTGGGTAGTACCATCGCCTGCAGCATTAACATTGGGTGGTACCACAGCCCAGTCTAGCGGTACCAGTGTCCAAACTAGCAGTACCATCGCCTGACAGTCTTGGAGACTTTGCCACTAATGGTTTCATCTATTGGGTCACTATTTGGGCCTTTCACTTAGCCCAACACAGCCCAAACTTGGGCCTAATTGGTCCCTAATTGAGTTGGCCCAATTCTAACCCAATTACACCTAAAACCTACTTCGATTTAGATAATTATTACAAAGCTTGAATCAAATGTTGTTCGGCATGTCATTAGTTCATCAACACTTCGTATGATTCTTTGGCGCATCGTCCTCTCTTACGACTTATTGCCCAATCGACCAGTTGATCTCCGTAACTCTGATTTCCTTGGCATAATTTTCACTCTACTTGGCTCAATGCATGAACCCATGGCCCGAAGCCTTTTGCCGATACATCGATCGATCGTCCAACTCGACGTCCAATCTTCTAACATGTTCTACTACGGTCCAACATGATTCTTCTTACTTTAATTGTCTCTCCCTAATTGAAGCTTCCTACGTCACTCAAAACATAGATAAGCTTATAAACACTATCAATTGGTTTCATCATCAAAATATGAGATTCAACAATCTCCAACTTTTTATTGATGACAACCAATTGATGACGGAGTTAACCTTAACTCCCCCTATCAATATGTCATTTTGATAGAACTCTTAAATTCAAAAATCCAAGCAACATGTCATCATAAAATCATGCATAATTAAATTTTCAATATATCATTTCATGAATGATCATCATTATAACTTCTCCCCCTTTGTCATCAACAAAAAGAAGTGCAACTAGCAAGTATTTGATATATAATTTCAATTCATTGCATTATAAACTTAATCTCAAGTTTTATCAGCATGCAAGTTAGTAATTTTCTTTCTTCTCTTTTGAGAAGTACAATTTTTTTGCTTCCTTTGCAAAGCGCAAGCTAGCAAAATTTTACATCATTTTACAACATGCAAGCTATCAACTTTTTGAGATATTAATGCATCATGAGTGTTGCCTCTCATGAGATATGCAAGATAACACTTTTCCTTCCTATCAAGTTTTTCTCCTTGAAATATATAAACTAGTAATTTTTCTCTTCCTTTGTCATTGTCAAAAAGTAGGAAAGAATCCAACATTATAATTCTTTTCCCTTTACATCAGTTTCCAAATCATGACAAAGGTAAAGTATCTATCTTATTTTAATATGTTTGTGTATCATTATAGTTTCAAATTAAAACATGCATGATTTCAAAACCTCACATTTCATCCTTACTTTATGCATGATAACCAAAATAAATCAATCATCACTATGGGCATATCATACATGATACTCAAGCATTCATGATACATTATTTTATCAAAAAATCATAGTATTACATGCATCATTCTAAATCATAAATATTTCAAATCATGATGATATCAAAATGTCAAATTACATTACATCCTACCATGCATGATCATAACTTCTCATTTGTATGCATCAACATTATATCATGAGTATTTCATGCATAATTTCATATCATCACATGAAGAATATCAAGAAAAATTAATTGGGTGAAAAGATATACACTTCATGAATACAAGAGAGTCATGAACCAAATTTCAAGTTGTGAATATAAAAAAAATCAAGAGAAAATTTATGATTCTTTTGGATGACTCAAATAGCGAAAAGAAGAATCATAGTAAACGATCTTGATTCATAAGAAAATCTCATATTATAATTCCAAGAATTCACAAGAAAAATCATGATTCATTTGACAAAAAGTTTGTCAATTCATGTATTTGAATAAATATTTTTAACCATTATCGCTTCAACTCATTATCATCAAATATGATACAAACATTTATTTTCAACTCATTCAATTTGTCAAATCAATAAAGTCACTTTCAAGAGATTCAAAATGAAATAAAGAGATTTATCGATCTCTTGAAATGCAAGTGATTTCCTTTCTCCCCTTTGTCATTGTAAGTAAGAAAGAAGAAGAGGGGAATAATACCTAACAAGACTCAAGTCATAAATTTTCAAGATGTTAAGTAGCATATCATGGTTTAATAGGATAAGTCTCCTTTTTAGTGATTAGCAAAAAGAATCATAGGAGAATAAAGTATGAAAAAATCTTGATTTAACGAAAACTTTCAAGTTGTAATCAAAAGAACATTGATGATTCATTTGGATAATTTTTCTCTTTAGTAAATGACAAAAAGAAATATAGGAGAAAAAGATCTCAATTCATGCATATGAAATCTTCAACCATCAAGATCATGATTTGGATAAAACTCATTCAAATTTAAATCATCAAAATCACTTAAATAGTTCAAGAGATTCATAAAATAATATAAATAGATTCATTAATCTTTTTTTTTTAAATCAATAAGATAGAGAAAAAGAAATTTTCAAGAAAAATGCTTTCCTCTTTTTAGTTGTTTCAATTTAAGTGATTTGATTTCTTACAAGCCTGCCTAAGTTTTTGCGCCAAATCAAAACATGAATCATCATTTAAAACCAAAAGACAAAGACAAGATTTATCACAAAAATCATCATGATAAAAAATATAACACATTAAACATAAGGCTCCTTTAAACAAGAGATTTGATTTATCATTTTAATTCCAATGATAATATATTTTTCTTTTTATGTGTTTCATTTTACGTGATTGATTTCATATAAATATGGTCAAGTTTTTCATATGAAAACCATCCATCATGTTTAAAATGGAAAAGCAATGCAAAATCATCAAGATACATATAATTGTTTCATACAAGGAATTAATCTTATTTGATGTGCAAGTATTATTACAAAACATACCATTATCATGATCAATATATATATATATATATATATATATATATATATATATATATATATATATATATATATATATATATATATATATATATATATAAAACTAATCATGAAAAGCATAAAGTAATTTCATGGTAAGGAAAAAGAGATTCAATTGAGTCACTTACCTTGTTGACAAAAGTCATTAAGGCGTAGTTCGCCACCTCGCCTTTGTTGGTTTGCTCCTTATCTTCAAATGCACTCGATTCATCCTTTGTCAACTTCTTCAGTTTTATATAGTCATCTTTGGAGTGACCCGGCTTTTTATATTCATAGCAAGTGGTTGTGTTATTTTTAAGTTTGTTTTATTCTTTGATTCTTGTTTTATGAACTTTTGAAGCTTTATTATTAAGAGTTCAAAGTCATCATCACTTGAGCTTTCACTAGAGTGGTCTTCTTGAGTTCTAAGTGACAAATCATTCCTATTCTTTGGAAGGTTGTTCTCATATTTATTAAGTTCATCATGTGTCTTGCACATCATTTCATAGGTCATCAAAGATCCAATAAGTTCTTCAATCGAAAAATTGTTCAAATCCTTGGCCTCTTGAATGACTATTACTTTAGGGTCCCAACTCTTTGCAAGGGATCTCAATATTTTGTTAATGAGTTCAAAGCTAGAAAAACCTTTACTAAGCGCTTTTAGACCGTTAACGACATCCGTAAACCGGGTGTACATGTCTTCAATGGTCTCACTTGGTTCCATCCAAAACAATTCAAAATCATGCATCAAAAAATTAATTTTTGAATCTTTAACTTTACTAGTGACTTCGTATGTGATTTCAAATGTATGCCAAATGTCAAAAGCCGTTTCGCAGATAGAAACTCGATTGAATTCAGTTTTATCCAAAGCACAAAATAAAGCATTCATAGCTTTGGCATTCAAAGAGAAAGTCTTATTCTCCAAATCATTCCAATCGTTCATTGGAAGAGAAGACTTTTGAAATCCGTTTTTAATAATATTCCATAAATTTAAATCAATAGAAAGCAAGAAAACTCTCATTCGAGTTTTCCAATATGTGTAGTCCATCCTATTGAACGTAGGAGGATGAATGATAGAAAGTCCCTCTTGAAATCCAAAAAGAGCCATTTCTCTTGGTTGTTAAACCAAATGAGAAAAAACGTGGCTCTAATACCAATTGTTAGGATCAAGTCGGCACTAAGAGGAGGGGTGAATTAGTGCAGCGGATACAAAGGCATATAAAATGTTTCAAAATATATCAATAGCATATGAAACATTTCGGAGCATATCAATGGTGGATGAAACATTTTGAAGCATACAAATGGAGGATGAAATATTTCAAAGCATATAAATGGCGTTTGAAATGTATCGGAGCATATCAATAACTAATGAAACATTTCGGAGTATATCAATGACATAGGAAGTATTTCGGAGCATATCAATGACATATGAAATGTTACAAAGCATATCAATGGCATATAAAGCATTTCGGAGCATATAAAGGATGTATGAAATGTTTTAGAGTATATCAATAACAAATGACATATTTCAGAACATATCAATGACGGATGAAATGTTTCGGAACATATCATTGGCATATGAAGCATTTTGGAGCATATCAAAGGCAAATGAAATATTTTGGAACATATCAATAGCAGATGAAATTCTTTAGAACATATTAATGGCATATGAAGCATTTCGGAGTATATAAAAGAACAAATACAAAACAGAAGCTTAAACATCACATTTGACGTTACACACATTTCATTCTTATCCAAAGCACATATAGAAGCACATAACCAAAGCTCTGGATACCATATCAAATAGATAAAAGGTGAAGTTGGATCCCAAACATAATCTCCCTCATCTAGAAGTGTCATCCATCCATGTCTAGATGAAGCCAGAGGGGGTCGTTAGAGTATCGCAGGCTCTAAGCATATGCCCTTTACCATTTCTAGCAAAGGTCTAGATAATCCCTTTACCATTTCTGGCAAAGGTCTATATAATCCCTTTACTATTTCTAGCAAAGGACCAAATAATCTCACAAATACCAGAGCACAAAAGGGCATTGTGAACAATAAAGTTTGCACATATCGGAAATACATGCAGAGCAACGGAATACATGTGCCTATACGAAACATTGCGATACAAACATAAAGTTTACATGATAGATTCAGGTATATGCAAATACTTGTAGGATAAGAGTATATATTCAAAGCAATAATGTAAAGCTCAACTGAAGTACGAATGTTGCCTGAAATCAATTTCCAAAAAGATGAAATAAGAATAGGCGAAATCGATCAAAGCTCGATTCTAATAGAATTTGAGAGGCACATCGCATAAATTATTTGGATAACCAATTATACTCCAATTTGCCCAAAATATGGATCATTCGAAATATGTATCAATCTAGACTTAGATAAATCAAGCTTTGTATGAATTCGAGATTCCAACATTGAGTTATCAATAGTTTAGTAACCAAAGGTCAGAGAATATTATCTCTGTTTTGCAGAATTCATAGAGTTGATTTGAACAGATGATTCAATAGGCATTTATACTCTAAATCATTCAAATTAGATATGCATAGAAAGATCTATTAGTCTAATTTCTGATAAATCTATTTTGAATGGATCAGAGTTTTCAATAGAGAGTTATAAGGAATAGAGTACTAAAAGATCAAAATCGACAGTCTCTATCTTACAGATTTCATAGGGTTAATTGAAATAACAGTTTCAATAGGAAAATAGACTTGAAATTTACAATTCTAGGTATCAAAAGAAAGAAGTATGAGTCTATTTTTGGATAAATTTATTTTTTTCTAAATCCAATATCGGTGTAGAAAGTTATGACTGGAAGAATATAGAAAGATCAAATCTAAAAAAAAAAATTAGATTCATAATTTTGTTCCCAAACGAAAGAAATATCATGTCTGAAGCCAAAATCTTTCAAAATTTTTAGGATTAAGATAAAATCAAAGATCAAGAGTTCTATAGGAAGGGGTTAGAACACTTGTCTTAGAAAAGTGTTAGGATCAAGAGAGACACTAGGGGGGGGGGGGGGGGGGGGGGGTGAATTAGTTCAGCGAAGAAAAGCGTTGATTCCAAAAAATATTTATTTCGATTCAATCAATTTCAGAGAGAAATTAAACTTGAAAGCTTTCATAAAAGTGTAAAGAGAAGATTAAGAAGGTTTGCAGTAAAGTAAATTACAAAAATGAAAAGAAAGCCATAATTTAGAGTGGTTCGATCGTTGTGACCTACATCCACTTTTGGATTCCTCCTCCGTCTAGGTCATCGGTATTCACTAATGGCCTTCCTTCAATAGGCGAAGACCAACCACCTCTTTACAGCACTTTCTTTTTTTCACGGGTTTAGGAGAGAACCCTTACAAGTCTCACACCTCTCTTGAATGATCTCAACACTTAGAAAGGGAGGAGTAGGACTCTAGCACTTCTACAACTCTTTAACACTTTAAGGACACAAGATTATGTCAACGCTTTCGTGTCCTTTCATGTAAGAAAAGGTGGGGTTTTTATAGGCCCTAATGGCTTCAAAATTAGAGCCCAAAGTGTCACATCCTCGGATTTCAATGTACTGGTAGTACCACCACCATTACTGGGCGGTACTACCACTTGCAGTCTAACACTAGGTGGTACCACAGCCCAGTTTAGGTGGTATGACCACCTAATAGAGCTCGGAGACTGAGCTCTAGCGGTACCATCACCTAACAAGGGTGGTACCACCACTGACAACATTAACTGTTAGCGGTACCACCGCCCTAACCACCTGGGAGACTGGGTCTTCCAAGAAATGCCACCGTCGGCCATGATTTCATATGCTGAATGGGCTATCCAATCTGGCCCAATTTAGTCCTGTTAAGGGCCCAGTTGGCCCCTAAATAAGTTAGTGGGATAACCTCTCAATCCTAACTAAATTTATAATTCTAACTACGATTAAGGCAAGCAATTAGTCTGGTATGTCGATCTTTCCTTCGACAATCCTTCAACAAACTTCTCAACGAGTCTTCCTGTGCACTTTCGATGAACTCTTGATGAACTTTCGATGATCTTCCAATGATCTCTCAGCGATCTTCAGACGAGCTCTCGGCGATCTTTAGACGAGCTCTTGGCGAGCTCCTAGTACATCGTCCGAATCTTCGATTCCCACACATAATCTGCTTTACACCTTATTGCTATCGTAGTTAGTCCTGCACACTTATCTCAACACATAGATTAGGTCTAAATATTTACCAATTGATTTCATCATCAAAATCTGAGATTCAACAATCTCCCCTTTTTTTATGATGACAACCAATTGGTGAATGAGTTAACCTTAACTCCCCCTATCTATATGCCATACAAACTTGAATTCACAACCTTGAATTCAAGCTTTGATTTAGAAATCACATGCACTGAGCAAGAGTGGAGTCATCAATGTACTTCACGTAGCGAGCGATCTCATCCTTGCTTGCCCCTTCCTCGAGCGTAGGCATCACTGTATCAAGGACGTACACGATTTTCTCCATCGTGAGAACAATTCTCAAGTTGCGGAGCCAATCCGTATAATTTGGACCAGTGAGGCGGTTGACATCAAGTATGCTACGTAAGGGATTTAAAAGCGATATATTTTAAAAATAAAGATGAAGCAGAAATGAATAACATGCAGATTTTGCAAGAAATAAACTATCAAGATATGTACTTCTATCTTAATATGCTCCCACTATTTTACTAGCGAGTCACGCGACACCCTCAGCACGTGAAATGGAAGTCTTCGGTAGACTTCTAGTGGGGATCAGGATCTAATCAGCGTCTTAGTGTAACCTCGAGGGACTCGACAAATCACACTAAGCCCAACAGGTAGGCAACTCTTACCGATCACAACTCCTTATGATTCCCTTCCTGTTCGGCCTCCGAATCACCATGGTCCCGAGGGACTCGACCAACCATGATACTCGGTTAAGTCAATACCTTCGTTACAAGATGAGTTTGATTTGATGATATAACCTCGAGGGACTTGAACAAACATACCATGTCCTCAGGTCACCGGTGACACGATATAGGTGAGCCTCGAGGGACTCGACCAACTCAACCTACACCGGGAATCGGTTCCTACCTATAACGATGGAAGGCCACGTGGGTCAATCTAATTGCCTCACATTTACCGACTTAATATTATAAAGAGAGAGGTTTGTATGATTTGGTCTCCTAATATGACATGTCACATATATACATATTTAATATATATCTACATCGCATGCAAATATATATACATATCTAGTATGTGTATAAGCAATCACACCAGATGATCATGGACCACAATCTAATGTGATCAGACCCGAGCCAGTAGGCTTGATCACTCACATCAAGATCTATGTGCGCAATGATGCATCTTCATGCCCTGTGATCGTCCATCTCATCCTCGTCGATTCCGTCAACATCTCGATGCATCTCCATGCATCGCAATCATCCGTCTCGTGGGTCTCATTATCGCATCCACGCTCCCGTTGCACCTTCTCATATGATTACAACTTAATCATAGGCATGCAGGCCCGATAACAAATGAGAAATATAATGGAGGCTCGTAGACCCAATAATAATAATCACAAGTACACACATCACAAGTTCCATGATCATCTGTCCACACATCATACATCAGATGTATAAATTATTATCATGCAGGACTACTAAATAATAATAAAAATAATAATCAACTAAATATTTTAATTAATTAATATTTTCTGAAATCAGGGACATGTAGGGAATTTTTTAATTTCTAGGGGTATTTTCATAATTTGGACAAGAGATAGAAACTGGGATTTCTGAAATCAAGGACTACAAGCGGCGTGCCCGAGGGCGGCGCTATCGCTGCAATTGGGCGCACCCACAGGTGGGCGCCCCTACTATCACCGCCACCCTTTCGTGCGGTTCTGCCCGTGGGGTTATTCCTACAACATCCACCCCCGCAGGCGAGCGGCGGTGGCTGCCTGTGAGCAAGCGTCACTACGGGCGCTGTGCCCGTAGGTGGCGATCGAGGGTGCCGACGCTGCCCCATGCGGGCATAGTGCCCGCAAAGGTAGCCGTCATGCCTGCGGCCCTACTTGCGGGCGCCGCTAAAGGGGGATGCCTGCACGCAGATGGCAGCACTGCCATCTGCGACGATAGCAAGGGTAGCAACAGTTGCTGTCCTTTCTCGCTTTTGCATGAACGATTTTGATGTCAAAAGCTTCTCCAAAACATAACACACGTAGTTTAAAACCAATCTATTAGAACCCTCGCATATTCTAAACTTGGGGGTGTTAGTGTTAGGATCAAGAGCACTAAGAGGGGGGGGGTGAATTAGTGCAGCGGAAATTTTTCAGCGATTAAAATCGAAAGCTACGTTCGTTTGATAAAAAAAAATGATTTCGATGTAAAAGCCGATTCTAAGATTACTTAAGATTAAGCGAGATGACGTTAAAGTAAATCTACAAAGGCAGTTTGCAGTTTATGATGAAAATCAGAATGCAAGCGCAAACTGAAATGCGACGTTCGTACGGTAAAACCAGTTTACGTCTAAATGACAATTTTGAAGATACTGAACTTTGAGATATGTTTTATACATGCACAAAAGGCAGTTTGCAGTTATGATTGAAATCAAGAGGTAAACGTAAACTGAAATGTAATGATCGTACGAAAAAGTCGATTTACGTCTAAACGCAGATTCGGAAAGTTCTGAACTTAGAAATTCGTTCGTAAAAGCGCAGTAGGCAGTAGCTATTTAGGAGGTTTGCAGTAAAGATAAAATGCTCAAAGTAAATGCAAATCGAGATTTAGAGTGGTTCGGTCAATCTTGACCTACTCCACTTTTGGCTTCCTCCACCGACGAGGTCACCGACGTCAACTAGAGGCCTTCCTTCAATAGGCGAAGGCCAACCACCCTTTTACAGTTTCATTCCTTTTGACGGGCTTAGGAGACAACCCTTATAGAAATTTTCCCTCCTCTCTTTACAACTCAAAACTTTGAAGAACAGAGGAAGGAGAACTTTTGGCCTTTACAACAATTTTGAGCTCTAAGAATCACAGAAAGATATCAAGATTTCGAGTGTAAGTTCTGCCTTTCAGTGCTGAATGGGTAGGGTATTTATAGGCCCCAACTCAGTTCAAATTTGGAGCTCAAAACTGTCAATTCCCGGAATTCCGGGATCAGGCGGTTGCACCTCCTGACTGGGGCGGTTGCACCGCCTAGCAGAGCTCGAAGACTGAGCCTCTAGGCGGTGCCACCTCTGTCAGGGGCGGTTGCACCTCTCTACCAAAGCTCGAAGACCGAGCTCAGGCGGTTGCACCTCCTGACTGGGGCGGTTGCACCGCCTGCCAGAGCTCGAAGATCGAGCTCAGGTGGTGCTACCTCCTGTCAGGAGAGGTTGCACCGCCCAGTCTCACTTGGAGACTAAGCTCAGGCAGTTGCACCTCCTGGCTGGGGCGGTTGCACCTCCCACAGCAATCAAGGTCCGAATGGGTAGATCCATTCGGCCCAATTTGAGTTTTTCAGGGGCCCAATTGCCCCAAGATTAAGCTAATGGGATCACCTCCCATTACCAACTTAATCATTATGCTAACTACGATAAATCCTAAGACAATTTCTGCAGCTTGTTCCGGTGCGTCAATTGCTTCTTCCGGCGAACTTCCGTCGATCATCCGATAAACCCTCGGTGATTCTCCTGCGGACTTCCGGCAAACTCCTGGACTTGCGATGATACACTTGGCGAGTTCCGACTGTTGAATCTCGGATTTTGATGATGAAGTCAATTGTCATTTGTTATCTAATCTATGTGTTGAGATAAGTGTGCAGGATTAACTACGATGAGAGTAAGACAAGCAGCAGGTGTTGCGCCGGAGTCAAGATCATGATCACGTTGGGAGTTCGAGAGTTCGACGGAAGTTCGGACGGTCGTCGGAGGTTCAGCGAGAACAGATCCGAGAAGTCCAGAAGCTTGCCAAGCGAAGCTCGTCGGAACTCGCCAAGTGGATCGTCGCAAAGTCCAGGAGTATGCCGGATGTCCGCAGAAGGATCACCGAGGGTTTATCGGATGATCGACGGAAGTTGGCCGGAAACTCGCCGGAAGAAGCGATTGACGCATCGGAGCAAAGCTGCAGAAGTTGTCTTAGAGTTAATCATAGTTAGCATGATGATTAAGCATGAAAATGGGAGGTGATCCCATTAGCTTAATCTTGGGGCAATTGGGCCCCTGAAAAGATTCAAATTGGGCCGAATGGAGTGAACCATTCGGACCCTGATTGCACCAGGAGGTGCAACCGCCCCAGCCAGGAGGTGCAACCGCCTGGGCTGTGAGGTTGGGAGGTGCAACCGCCCCAGCCAGGAGGTGCAACCGCCAGGGCTGCGAGGCTGGGAGGTGCAGCCGCCCCAGCCAAGAGGTGCAACCGCCCAGAGCTCAGTCTTCGAGCTAGACTGGGCGGTGCAACCTCCTCTGTCAAGAGGTAGCACCGCCAGAGCTCAAGTTTCGAGCTCTGCCAGGCGATGCAACCACCGAGCTCAGTCTTCGAGCTCTGGCAGAGAGGTGCATCAGCCTGAGCTCAGTCTCGAGCTCTGCCAGGTGATGCAACCACTAAGCTCAGTCTTCGAGCTCTGGCAGAGAGGTGCATCAGCCTGAGCTCAGTTTCGAGCTCTGCCAGGTGATGCAACCACCGAGCTCTGCTAGGTGATGCAACCACCGAGCTCAGTCTTCAAGCTCTGCCAGGTGATGCAACCATCGAGCTCAGTCTTCGAGCTCTGGCAGAGAGGAGCAATCGCCTGAGCTCAGTCTTCGAGCTCTGCCAGGCGGTGCCACCTCTCCAGTCAAGAGGTGCAACCGCCTGATCCCAGAATTCTGGGATTTGATCGATTTGATCGTTTTGAGCTCGAATTTTGAATTAGGTTGGGGCCTATAAATACCCCACCCATTCAGCACTGAAAAGATATAGACCTACACCGAAATCTTGATCTTTTCTGTGATTCTAAGAGCTCAAAAGTGTTGTAAAGCCTTTAAGTCTCCTCCTTCTGTTCTTCAAGTTTTCAGTTGTAAAGTGAGGAGAGAAAGGTCTGTAAAGGTTGTCTCCTGAGCCTGTCAAAAGGAGAGAAATTGTAAAAGGGCAGTTTGGCCTTCGCCTATTGAAGGAAGGCCCCTAGTTGACGTCGGCAACCTTGTCGGTGGAGGAAGCCAAAAGTGGAGTAGGTCAAGGCTGACCGAACCACTCTAAATCTCTGGTTTGCGTTTATTTTCGAGCACTTTATCATTACTGCAAACCTCCTTCATTACTACTGCTCTCTGCGCTTTCACGAACAAGTTCTAAGTGCTGTTCTTCCGAATCTGCATTCAGACGTAAATTCGTATTTTCATACATTACAGTTTACGTTTACGTTTGATTCTGCAGAACTGTCTTCCGTGCTTTTACGAACGAGCTTCTTTGCAGTTTACACTTACATTTTGATCCTATTGATAACTGCAAACTGTCCTCTACAATTTTACGAACGAGTTTCAACATTTAGACGTAAAACTGCATTCAGACGTAAATCGGCTTTCCTCGCTCAATCATCAGATCTCAGTTCACGTTTACGTCTTGATTTCAACTGCATACTGCCTTCTGCGAGTACACAAACAAGTTTCAAAGTTTAGACGTAAATCTGCGTCTAGACGTAAAACTACGTTTAGACGTAAATTTGCGTTTAGACGTAAATCTGAGTTTAAGACGTAAATCTGAGTTTAGACGTAAATCTGCGTTTAGACGTAAAACTGCTTTTAGACGTAAATCTGCGTTTAGACGTAAATCTGCGTTTAGACGTAAATCTGCGTTTAGACGTAAAACTGCGTTTAGACGTAAATCTGAGTTTAGACGTAAACTACGCTTAGACGCAAAACTGCGCTTAGACGCAATCTGCGCTTAGACGCAAACTGCACTTAGATACAAACTGAGAATTTGCTTTTGCATCATAATAGTTTTTGAACGAACGCAGCTTTTGGTTTTTAATCGCTGTGAGATTTCCGCTGCACTAATTCACCCCCCCCCTCTTAGTGCTCTCGATCCTAACAATTGGTATCAGAGCAAGGTTAACTCTCTAAAGGATTAAAACCCAAGAGAGATGGCATACGCCGGAAACCAAGAGGGGCATTCGATTACACGTCCACCCATGTTCAGTGGAATGGACTACACTTACTGGAAGACCCGAATGAGGATCTTTCTTATTTCTATGGATTTTGAACTGTGGAACCTTGTTGAAAACGGATTTTCAAAGTCTTCTCCTCCAATGATCGATTGGAATGAGTTAGAAAAGAAGGCTTTCGCTCTTAATGCAAAGGCTATGAATGCCTTATTTTGCGCACTTGATAAAAACGAGTTTAATCGTGTTTCAACTTGCGAAACTGCTTTTGATATTTGGCACACACTTGAAGTGACCCACGAGGGCACAAGTAGAGTGAAAGAGTCAAAAATCAATCTGTTGCTGCATTCTTTTGAACTTTTCCGAATGAAACCGAGTGAAACCATTGGCGACATGTTTACCCGTTTCACGGATGTCGTCAACGGTCTAAAAGGACTCGGAAAAAGTTTTTCGGATTTTGAACTCGTAAATAAAATACTAAGATCCCTTCCTAAAAGTTGGGATCCTAAAGTCACTACCATTCAAGAGGCAAAGGATCTGCGCAACTTCCCTCTTGAAGAACTAATCGGGTCATTAATGACCTACGAAATGACTTGCAAAGCTCATGAAGAGCAAGAAGACATCCTTCCAAAAAACAGGAAGGATATGGCACTTAAAACTTCTGAATGCCACTTGAGAGAAAACTCAAGTGATGAGGATTGTGATGATGACTTGGCACTTTTGACAAGAAAGTTTAAGAAATTCTTCAAAAGAAACAAGTTTAAAAACGATGTGAAAAATAAACTTGAACCCAAGAAGGACCAAGTGATCTGCTACGAATGTAAAAAGCCGGGACACTACAAGAGTGATTGTCCCCAAGTCAAGAAAAGAACAACAAAGAAGAAGGCGCTCCAAGCAACATGGGATGATTCGAGCGCATCTGAGGAAGAGGAGTCCAACACCGAGCAAGTTGCTCATTACGCCTTTATGGCCATCGAAGAGGAGGTAACGGATTTATTAGATGCTGATTTATCCTTCGATGAATTATTAAATGCCTTCCATGATTTATTTGATGAATGCAAAGTTATAAATAGAAAATACAAGTTGCTAAAAAAGGTACATGATAATCTTACTTGTGAGTTTGATAAGTTAAAAGTCGAACATCATGATAGTTTAAATTCATGTATCAAATGTCATGATTTAGAAACTATACAAAAAGAAAACTTGCTACTTAAGGACACCTTGAAGAAATTCGAGGTTGGTAGCAAGTCATTAAACATGATCCTTACAAACAAGGGTCATGCTCCCAAAAGAAGTGGGATTGGATTTGTGAGGAGTCCTCACCGAAATCCAACTACCTTTGTAAAAGGCCCCATCTTACATGTTCAACACCAAACCAAGTGCAACTTTTGTTGCAAATCTGGACACAAGACACATTGTTGTCCATTCAAGAAAATAAGTCCAAACAAATTAATTTGGGTTCCTAAAGGAACCATGATAAACTCTATGCAACATGATAGAAAATGTAGATCTATTTATGAGGCACCCAAAAGCAAATGGGTTCCTAAAGATCATCCCTTCCTATAAAAACATTAAAAGTCTAGGCCGGAGCAAGAAATAATATTCTGCTCCTTGACTCTCAATGGTCATAAACCAAGAATCAAAAAGGAACTCGCAACGCTTAAGTAACAAGTGGAAGTTATGAAATCACAAATACGATACAACCTTATTAGAAACATATGAGATCCAAATTCACATACCCCCCTGATCTTCAAAACCCGTTCATCTACGAATTAATTCTTGTAGAAACTAAATATGTCATGATCTTAAAAGGGATACCAAACAAACATACGTATGCACGTTAAAAGATCTATCTTGATCGTACAAAGAGCTTCTTCCTTAAATAAAAACTCATACGAAATCATGTAACAAACATTAATTGCTCTGAAACTCTCCTCAAGGCAAAGGCTCCCTAATCAAATCATCTTAGGTGCTCACTGGCTGCAGGCGGTGGCACCTCTCCAGCTGGCGGTGGCACCTCCAGCTATCACGGGTTGCCAGAGGTTGCACCGCTCCAGCCAGAGGTGCAACCGCCAGCAGCTCTGCCTTTTAAACCCACACTAGGG
Source organism: Musa acuminata AAA Group (assembly GCF_036884655.1). Taxonomy (NCBI): domain Eukaryota; kingdom Viridiplantae; phylum Streptophyta; class Magnoliopsida; order Zingiberales; family Musaceae; genus Musa; species Musa acuminata. The sequence goes on from NC_088346.1 coordinate 23,750,523, forward strand.
CCGGCTAAGGAACCGACCCCAACTCACCCCCATTTCCTCCTCTACTCTTCCAAGTCTCCTCCATTCCCATTTCACTCCTCTAAGCCTTCCAAATACCTCCCATTTCGGAGCAAAACATCAAGAATCCTTCCTTCTCTTGAAGATTTCACAAAGGTACTCTCTAAGAAGCTCTTAAATTCTGTTTTGTTCTTCATTTACTTTAGCTTATCATCATCCCTCTAAACAGCAGTAGTTATGGGATCTAGAAGATCCTCAAGGGACAAGGGAAAGAGGAGAGTAGTAGAAGAGTTTGATCTCACTCTTTTTGATTCCAAAAACCATGCTGAAAAATTTCTCTCCTTCGAACTAAGAAGCATCAATAAGGGAAAATACATAGATCTGAATGAACTAAGAGATGTAGAGACTATCCAATGGTTTGCAAACCTAAATCTACTTCCAATTTTGCAGATCAACGAACCCATTTATCCTAGACTAGTTAGATTATTTTACAACAACATGCAAATAGATGATGAAGAAAGGATGTCAACCTATCTCTTAGGACAACACATCTCAATCACTAATAGATTCATTTGTGATATGATAGGAATTCCCATGAAAAGCATAGGACTTTACTTTAAAGGATCATGGGATGAAAAAACCATTGAAACATCCTACGTTGAAGCCTTAGGAACAATCCTTGCCAATCCTAACATAGAATCTGTTCCTAAAAGTTGTGAACATCTATTGCCCTTTAACACTAAGATACTTCATCATATCATGACTAGTATAATTCTTCCTAAACAATACCATCATGATGAAGTGAGTCAATTGGAATTAGGAATTATGTACCTAATCATGAAAGGACGTGACATTTGTCTTGGCTATCTGATCCAACAAAACATGCTAGAATTATCTACGAAAGATATGATGCTCCCATATGGTGGAATAATTACTAGAATAATGAAAGCTTACGACATTCAAATACCACTAGAAGAAGAAGTAATGAAAACAGATAGATTCAGCATAATAAACAAAAATCTACTTCACCGACTAAGATGTCACTATAGAAACGGTAACTGGGTTAGAATGCCTAGAAGAACTGATCCCCCTCAGCCTGAACCTGAACCTCAACCAGAGCCGGAAACCCCAGTCTTTAGGAGTACCCAATCTCCTCCGATCTGTCCCTTTGAGGAAACACATCCGGTTGAGCAAACTCACACATCATCCATCGAAGATATCGGGATTCGGATGGACCGATTTGAACAAAGACAAGAACGGCTTGAACTTCGACAAGATCAAATCCTAACCGAGCTGCAGCAAATCCATCGACAATTTGACTCTTTACTTAAGCACTTTAATCTTCCACCTCATGAATAAGCTTGTATGAACATCTACTGTTTTTGATATGACATGTTGTAAACTCCTTATGTTATTCATGAAGGACTTTGTCTTTATGGTTACCTGATATGCTGTACATATGTTACCCTGATATGGTTATCTTTGTTTGTGTAAGCATATTTGCAAACATCTCTTGTTGTTTATCTCGGTTTTTGCACTGAAACTAAAAAAGGTTTAAAAGCCTATGCCTTGAAAAATATGAAGCAACATACCAATGTAAGTTGATGAGTCAGCAGTATGACATTGATATGGTTGCTATTACTAATATGATTGCTATGTATCAAGATATCAAACAAAAATTTGCATCGTACGAGCTGATATCTTACCATGTGATGCAATGCTACACTTGCTGAAATAAAAATCTTGCTATGCAATATGATACAATGCTACACTTGCTGAAATAAAAATCTTGCTATGCAATATGATACAATGCTACACTTGCTGAAATAAATATCTTGCTATGCAATATGATAGAATGCTGCACTTGAAATAATTGTGTTACTACATCAAAAGCTTAACACTCAAGAATCAAATACATTGATATTAGACATCACTTTATACGAGATCATGTCTCTAATCATGATGTAACCATAGAGTTTATTGATACCAAACATCAACTGGCTGATATCTTCACAAAACCACTATGTGAAGAACAATTTGATTACATAAGAAGAGAATTAGGAATGTTGATGTATCCGAATACATAAACTAGTTAAAATTATTTTTCGGATGTTATTACAATTACATGCCTTGACAACGCTTGATCAAATAACATGTTGCAAATTATGTGACAAATATTTTTAACCAAATGCATGTAAGAAGTTCATTTTTCGGTTTGTATGCTAAAAATGGGATGTTCCTGTACACTCTTATGAAAACTCTTTGAAAAATGACTTTCCTCCGTCAAGCAAAAACAATAAAGAGATATATGTGTCATGACTTCCTTTATATGCTTGATAATGCTATCATGCTTTTTGTTGATGACAAAGGGGGAGAAACATATAAATTGATAAACACTATGTCAAAGCTGAACTGCCATAATCATGTCTATGTCATAGTTGCAAATACTTGAGTGATGCTATAAACAATGTTATGCCATCCTTGCATCACCAAGAGATATGTGAACATGCGCTATAGTTTGCATCATATCTTGATTTGATATTCTATAGAAAATGCAAACTTGCTAGAAAATCTCAAATGTGTGCATCATGTAAAAAGTCCTTCGTAGCTTTATATTATTACATGATGAATAGTTACAAACACTATCATACAAACTTGATGATGTATGTCATGCCTTGACATCATTCTTGAAGAGATACATCATGATGGGCATCATGATGAGAGCATTGATAAGTTTAACTGATCTAACTTATCAATACATCACTTGAATTCTTTGGTCTTGAATTCAAGGTTGACTTATCTCAACTATGGCATATAGATAGGGGGAGTTAAGGACAACTCCTTTATCAATTGATTGTCATCATCAAAAAGGGGGAGATTGTTGAATCTCGGATTTTGATGATGAAGTCAATTGTCATTTGTTATCTAATCTATGTGTTGAGATAAGTGTGCAGGATTAACTACGATGAGAGTAAGACAAGCAGCAGGTGTTGCGCCGGAGTCAAGATCATGATCACGTTGGGAGTTCGAGAGTTCGACGGAAGTTCGGACGGTCGTCGGAGGTTCAGCGAGAACAGATCCGAGAAGTCCAGAAGCTTGCCAAGCGAAGCTCGTCGGAACTCGCCAAGTGGATCGTCGCAAAGTCCAGGAGTATGCCGGATGTCCGCAGAAGGATCACCGAGGGTTTATCGGATGATCGACGGAAGTTGGCCGGAAACTCGCCGGAAGAAGCGATTGACGCATCGGAGCAAAGCTGCAGAAGTTGTCTTAGAGTTAATCGTAGTTAGCATGATGATTAAGCATGAAAATGGGAGGTGATCCCATTAGCTTAATCTTGGGGCAATTGGGCCCCTGAAAAGATTCAAATTGGGCCGAATGGAGTGAACCATTCGGACCCTGATTGCACCAGGAGGTGCAACCGCCCCAGCCAGGAGGTGCAACCGCCAGGGCTGCGAGGCTGGGAGGTGCAACCGCCCCAGCCAAGAGGTGCAACCGCCCAAAGCTCAGTCTTCGAGCTAGACTGGGCGGTGCAACCTCCTCTGTCAAGAGGTAGCACCGCCAGAGCTCAAGTTTCGAGCTCTGCCAGGCGATGCAACCACCGAGCTCAGTCTTCGAGCTCTGGCAGAGAGGTGCATCAGCCTGAGCTCAGTCTCGAGCTCTGCCAGGTGATGCAACCACCAAGCTCAGTCTTCGAGCTCTGGCAGAGAGGTGCATCAGCCTGAGCTCAGTTTCGAGCTCTGCCAGGTGATGCAACCACCGAGCTCTGCCAGGTGATGCAACCACCGAGCTCAGTCTTCAAGCTCTGCCAGGTGATGCAACCATCGAGCTCAGTCTTCGAGCTCTGGCAGAGAGGAGCAATCGCCTAAGCTCAGTCTTCGAGCTCTGCCAGGCGGTGCCACCTCTCCAGTCAACAGGTGCAACCGCCTGATCCCAGAATTATGGGATTTGATCGATTTGATCGTTTTGAGCTCGAATTTTGAATTAGGTTGGGGCCTATAAATACCCCACCCATTCAGCACTGAAAAGATATAGACCTACACCGAAATCTTGATCTTTTTTGTGATTCTAAGAGCTCAAAAGTGTTGTAAAGCCTTTAAGTCTCCTCCTTCTGTTCTTCAAGTTTTCAGTTGTAAAGTGAGGAGAGAAAGGTCTATAAAGGTTGTCTCCTGAGCCTGTCAAAAGGAGAGAAATTGTAAAAGGGCAGTTTGGCCTTCGCCTATTGAAGGAAGGCCCCTAGTTGACGTCGGCAACCTCGTCGGTGGAGGAAGCCAAAAGTGGAGTAGGTCAAGGCTGACCGAACCACTCTAAATCTCTGGTTTGCGTTTATTTTCGAGCACTTTATCATTACTGCAAACCTCCTTCATTACTACTGCTCTCTGCGCTTTCACGAACAAGTTCTAAGTGCTGTTCTTCCGAATCTGCATTCAGACGTAAATTCGTATTTTCATACATTACAGTTTACGTTTACGTTTGATTCTGCAGAACTGTCTTCCGTGCTTTTACGAACGAGCTTCTTTGCAGTTTACACTTACATTTTGATCCTATTGATAACTGCAAACTGTCCTCTACAATTTTACGAACGAGTTTCAACATTTAGACGTAAAACTGCATTCAGACGTAAATCGGCTTTCCTCGCTCAATCATCAGATCTCAGTTCACGTTTACGTCTTGATTTCAACTGCATACTGCCTTCTGCGAGTACACAAACAAGTTTCAAAGTTTAGACGTAAATCTGCGTCTAGACGTAAAACTGCGTTTAGACGTAAATCTGTGTTTAGACGTAAATCTGAGTTTAAGACGTAAATCTGAGTTTAGACGTAAATCTGCATTTAGACGTAAAACTGCGTTTAGACGTAAATCTGCGTTTAGACGTAAATCTGCGTTTAGACGTAAATCTGCGTTTAGATGTAAATCTGCGTTTAGACGTAAAACTGCGTTTAGACGTAAATCTGAGTTTAGACGTAAACTGCGCTTAGACGCAAAACTGCGCTTAGACGCAATCTGCGCTTAGACGCAAACTGCACTTAGATACAAACTGAGAATTTGCTTTTGCATCATAATAGTTTTTGAACGAACGCAGCTTTTGGTTTTTAATCGCTGTGAGATTTCCGCTGCACTAATTCACCCCCCCCCCCCTCTTAGTGCTCTCGATCCTAACACCGACGAGCTTCTTTGGCAAGCTTATGGACTTCTCGGATTTGTTCCCGCAGAACCTCCGACGACTGTCCGAACTTCCGTCGAGCTCTCGAACTCCCAACGTGATCATTGTCATGACTTCGGCGCAACTCCTGCTGCATGTCTTACTTTCATCGTAGTTAATCCTGCACACTTATCTCAACATATAGGTTAGACAACAAATGACAATTGACTTCATCATCAAAATCGGAGATTCAACAGTTAGAACCCTCGCAGATTCTAAACTTGGGGTTGATCTCTTTAGGGGATCGACCTCCTTGGAACTTTATAGGGGTTCCTCCCTCCAAGTTACTGCTCAAAGGCTGCAGAAAAGATTCATCTATTGCTTATCAAAAGAGAAGGAATACATGGTTATTTATAGGGCTTCTAAACCCTAACTCCTAATATGACTCCTACTCAAGACTCCTATTCCCTTACAACTCCTAATTCTTCTCTAAGAAAAAACCTCCTACATGAATGTCCCTTTCAATTAGGACTCTCCTAACTAGAGTCCTAACAGAATGTCCCTCTCAATTAGGACTCTCCTAGCTAGAGTCCTAATAGAATGTCCCTCTCAATTAGGACTCTCCTAGCTAGAGTCCTAACAGACCCGCCCTCTTCAAATCAGCCTTGTCGTCAAGGCTGAGATTCCATGAACCCGGGGAACCGGGTCTTCAGCTCCTCATATGGTTCCTATGTGGCGTCTTCAAGTGGTAGATTATTCCAATGCACTAGTACTTCAGTAGAGGGATGTCGGCGACGCATCATGATCTTGCGATCGAGGATGGCTTGTGGTTGGGCTTGAATAACTCCATCCTCAGTTGTGTTGGGCAATTGGATCTGGGGTGACTCGTGTTCTCCCAACTTGGGCTTTAGGCATGATACGTGGAAGACAAGGTGAATTTTGGCATCCTCAAGTAATTTAAGTCTTTACGCCACGGCTCCAATACGCTCTGTGATTTGATAGGGCCCATAAAAACGTGGGGATTGCTTCATGGAGGCTCGAGTGTTGATAGAGAGTTGCTTGTATAGTTGTAGGCGAAGATAAACCCAATCTCCTACTGAAAATTCTCTTTCACTTCGTCGTGTGTTGGCTTGCTGCTTCATTCTGGCTTGAGCAGTAGAGAGAGTATCTTTTAACAGTTGTAAGAGTTTGTCCCTATCAATCAATTCTTGGTCAAACTGATTTACCTTGGCCGAGCCAATTACATACTTTGGAATCACAGGGGCTGGTCGACCATACAATGCTTCATAAGGGGCACATTTTGTAGATGGAATGATATATAGTATTATATCACCATTCGGCCAAGGGAAGCCATTTCGCCCACTCTTTTGGTCGGTCGCTAGCGAAACACCGGAGGTACATTTCTAAGCACCTATTTACCACCTCTGTTTGGCCGTCAGTTTGTGGATGATACGCTATGCTCATCTTGAGTTTGGTGCCTTGTAACTGAAATAACTCAGTCCAAAATTTACTAGTGAAGATCCTATCACGATCACTTATGATGGACCTTGGCATCCCATGTAGTTTAACAATATTTTCTATGAAAATCTGGGCAATACTAGCAACAGTGTAGGGATTTCTCACAGCACAAAAATGAGCATATTTCGTAAGTGGATCAACCACCACGAGAATCGTGCTTTTACCTTTGGAAGATGGCAGCCCTTCAATGAAGTCCATGGAGATGTTAGTCCACACTAAGTCTGGTATGGGCAGTGGTTGTAGCTTCCCTGGATTTGCCACAGTTTCAACCTTGTGCTGTTGACATACATCACATTGTGCCACATATTCAGCAATAATTTTTTTCATCCCTCTCCAATGAAAATTTTGCTTCACTCTTTTGTAGGTTCTTAGGAATCCAGAGTGCCCTACTGAAGGTATGGAGTGCATTTCATGCAAAATGATTGTGATGCAAGGGGAGTCAGGTATAAGCACAATACGACCTTTGTAGCGTAGATCCCTCGAATCCCAAGTGTAGTGGGCTATTGCACTTGGATCCTCCTCCAATTTTTTTATGATGTTGCTAATCTCTGGATCCTTCTTCCATTCTTCCCTAATATCCTTGAGGAGACCGGTGGTAGGAAGGGAGATGGCTGAAACCTTAGCTTGTTCAGGTAGCCGTGAGAGTGCATCTGCAACAACGTTTTCTTTCCCCTTTTTGTAAATAATTTCATAATCAAATCCAAGAAGTTTGGTTACCCATTTTTGCTGCTTAAGGGATGATATCTTTTGCTCCAAAAATTACTTGAGGATTTTATGATCAATTTTAATTTGAAATCGCTGGCCGATCAGGTAGGGTCTCCACCTCGTTACTGCGTGTACAATGGCAAGCATCTCCTTATCATATACTGACATGTTTTGATGGGAGGGAGATAATGCCTTGCTAGTGTATGCGAGTGGTCGACCATTTTGCATGAGAACGGCTCCAATTCCGACTCCAGATGCGTCGGCCTCAATGATGAAGGGTCTATTGAAATCTGGTAGCGCAAGCACCGGCGTCGTTGTCATGGCTGCTTTAAGTTTGTCGAAGGCAGCAGAGGCTTTGTCCGAACATTGGAAAGCATCTTTTTTCAGCAAAGAAGTGAGTGGTGCACTGATCTTCCCATAGTCCTTAACAAATTTTCGGTAGTAGCCTGTTAGTCCAAGGAAACCCTGTAGTAATTTCACGTTTGTAGGTTTCGGCCAGCCTTCCATTGCCTCAATTTTTGTTGGGTATACTGCCACTCCTTCTTCGGATATTATATGCCCAAGGTACTCTACTTTTTGCTGGAGAAAGCTGCACTTTGGTTGCTTTACAAAAAGAGTATTCGGCAAATTCAGTAAGCAATTGGGCAAGAGTTTGATCTTCAATTTATATTTTCTTCTCTTCTTGTTGTGGCTGGAGATGCATCAAAAAGCCACTATTTACCTTGTGCAAAACTTTCTCCATATGTTGGGTCGAAACAGTGGTAACGTTGTTTCCGCGCTTCCCGCGTAGGATGATCTGTTTGCCCTTACAGTAGAATTTCATAATTAATTTAGAAAAGTTCTAAGAGACATCACCTAGTGTAGTCAGCCATTCTATACCAAGCATTGCCTCATAGTCATTGATTGGTAGGAGGAAGAAATCGGTGATAATTTCTTGGTCTTGCAGTAATAGTTTCACCCGCAGGCATCTTTGGTCGCACTTTAGGATTCTACCGTCGGCAACCTTTACATCAAACATGCTGCAACCTTCAATATGCATTGCCATCCGAGCAGCAACCTTCCTATTTAGGAAGTTATTAGTGCTACCCATGTCGATGAGAACAGTGATCGGTTGTTGTTTGAGAAGGCCTCTAACTTTCATCGTTTGCGGATTTGAGTAGCCAGCTAGTGCGTGTACCGTAATGTCGATCGACTGTGGCTCTTCTTCCATATCTTCTTCTTCATGTTCATGGCTCTCTTCTAGAGGTTCAATGACCTCTTCTTCTACTGGTTCAATCATAAGAAGTCTACCTTTTTTACAGCGATGCTCGCGGCTCCATGGCTCGTCGCAATGCCAACATAACCCCTTCGCAGATCGCTCCCGAAGTTCTTCTCTTGTTAACTTTTTCGGTGCAGGGACTCGGTTGCTAGTAGGGGGGGCTGAGGGCTTTAGTATTGTAGGTCATGGAGTGATCCTAGTCCTCCGGGCTTCATGGTTCAATCGCTCCTCGTGTAGTCGTGCGAAAGAGATGGCTGCCATAAGCGTGTAAGGTTGTCGCACCTTAACTTCTCCCTGGATCTCCGGCTTTAAGCCCTCAATAAAGGTTCCCAATAACTGTTTTTCAGACCAATCACAAGTTTGATTAGATAACCTTTCAAACCTGGTCTTGTACTCCTGAATGGTGGAGGTTTGTCGGATCTTTGCTAGTTGTCCGTCAATGTTCTCGTAATAAGTTGGTCCGAAGCGGATCAGTAGTCCTTCTTTGAATTGTCGCCATGAAAGGACTCCATAAGTGTGTTCAAACCAGTCAAACCATTGTATAGCATCCCCTTCAAGATGTATAGCTGCAATTTCTACCATGGATGCATCCGCAGTTTTATGGTACCGAAAATATCGCTCCGCACGCGAGATCCAACCAATTGGGTCTCCTTCTTCCCATCTAGGGAAGTACACTCTCATGCGCGAATAGTTGGGGTCGGTCATAGAGCCTCCCCTCTCTTGGAATTCATCTCTTTGGGCATGATGTGATTGGTTAGAGCTCTCTCCTTGATGTGATTTCTTCGGGCTTGGTGGTCGGCCTAAACTGAATTCGGTAAGAAGAGTCCGAATCTTATCCTCCATTCGTGCCTCAAAGGATTCAAATTTTGTATTGATTGCCTCCTCAGATGCCATAGTGTATGACTCCAAATCTGTGATATTAAGATCTCTCTTTTGTTGACGGGTTAAAGGCATGTATAGGTTTGATAGAAATCTGTGAAAGTTTGCTGTTGCAATTCACGTGGAGATCAAAGGATGATCTGCGGTGGTGGAGATGACGGTGGAATTTGGTGATGATCTTTTAAGCAATTGTGGGAATTGCTTTGAGCGGTTGTGGAGGGTTGATGGATGGCAGTGGAAGGGCAGCGAGACACCAAGAACGCTGCTCTGATACCAGGTATTAGAACCCTCGCAGATTCTAAACTTGGGGTTGATCTCTTTAGGGGATCGGCCTCGTTGGAACTCTATAGGGGTTCCTCCCTCCAAGTTACTGCTCAAAGGCTATAGAAAAGATTCATCTATTGCTTATCAAAAGAGAAGGAATACATGGCTATTTATAGGGCTTCTAAACCCTAACTCCTAATATGACTCCTACTCAAGACTCCTATTCCTTTACAACTCCTAATTCTTCTCTAAGAAAAAACCTCCTACATGAATGTCCCTTTCAATTAGGACTCTCCTAGCTAGAGTCCTAACAGAATGTCTCTCTCAATTAAGACTCTCCCTCTCAATTAGGACTCTCCCTCTCAATTAGGACTCTCCTAGCTAGAGTCCTAACAGAATGTCTCTCTCAATTAGGACTCTCCTAGCTAGAGTCCTAACAGAATGTCCCTCTCAATTAGTACTCTCCTAGCTAGAGTCCTAACACAATCATTCGCATGAACAACCTGGTTCTGATACCACTGTTGGGAAATCTTGGGGGCGACATCATATGCATAGGGGAAGAACAAGAAAACCAAAATCCCCTATTCACAATAAATGTTCGTCGTCGTGCAAAGATTGGTGCACAAAATCCTTGAAACTTAAAACTGCGTATAGAGTTGATTGTGTTACCTAGGGAGATTGTATATCTTTGTTTCCTTACAGATCTTTAGGAGAGGTGAAGGAGGTCAAGCGTTCTCCTCTCTAGCGGTGATCCACACAACAAGGCTGCGATGACACTCCTCAAAACTCCAGGCCTGCTCTGAGGTGGAGAGGGGGAAGAGAATAGGAGAGGCAAGTAGAGGCTCTAGCCTATGAGGCTCTGAATCCCTCCAATTTATAGAGGCCCCCTGTCAAAACCTAATGGATCCTCCCCTAGTGGGTATTGGATCTGCATCCAATTACCCAAGCCTTTTAGATTAGCGGATCTCTATCCAATAATCTTTAATGGGCTCTTATTAGATCTCCTCCATAGAATCCAATAATTCAGGGGCTTATTGAATATCTAATAAGATAGGGGCTCCGGCGGATATCTCATATCCGAACCTTTACTCATCACAATGCCTGTTGAATCTCGGATTTTGATGATGACGTCAATTGTCATTTGTTATCTAATCCATATGTTGAGATAAGTGTGCAGGATTAACTATGATGAAAGTAAGACATGCAGTAGGAGTTGCGCCGGAGTCAAGACTATGATCACGTTGGGAGTTCGAGAGCTCGACGGAAGTCCGGACGGTCGTCGGAGGTTCTGCGGGAACAAATCCGAGAAGTCCAAAAGCTTACCAAAAGAAGCTCATCGGAACTCGCCAAGTGGATCGTCGCAAGTCCAGGAGTTTGCCGGAAGTCCGTCGGAGCATCTCCGGAGGTTCTTCGGATGTTCGCCGGAAGTTCGCCGGAAGCTCGCTGGAAGAAGCGATTGACGCACCGGAGCAAGCTGTAGTAAATGTCTTAAGAATTGTTGTAGTTGTAGATTAAGTTAGGAATGGGAGGTGATCTCATTAACTTAATCTTGGGGCAATTGGGCCCTTGAAAGACCCAAATTGGGCCGAATGGATCAGCCTATTCGGACCCAAATTACATGGCCAGAGGTGGCATCGCCCAGGGCTAAGTCTATGAGCTCTGGCTGGGCGGTGCAACCGCCTTTGACAGAGGTGCAACCGCTTGAGCTCGGTCTCCAAGCTCTAGCTGGGCAGTGCAACCACCCTAGTCAAGCGGTGTCATCACCTAGAGGCTCAGTCTCCGAGCTCTGCTAGGTGGTGCAACCACCCCAGTCTGGCGATGCAATCGCCAGACCCTAGAATTCCGGGAATTGACAGTTTTGAGCTCGGAATTCAAACTGGTTTGGGGCCTATAAATACCCCACTCTTTTAGCAATGAAAGAGCAACCAAAAACCACCGAAATCATGATCTTACTATGTGAATTTTAGAGCTCAAAAGTGTTGTATGAGTTAAAAGTTCTCCTTCCTCTTTTCTTCCAAGTTTTGATCTGTCAAGAGAGGAAAGAAAATTCTGTAAGGGTTGTCTCCTAAGCCCGTCAAAAAGAGTGAAACTATAAAAAGGTGATTGGCCTTCGCCTATTGAAGGAAGGCCTCTAGTGGATGTCGGTGACCTCGTCGGTGGGGGAAGCCAAAAGTGGATGTAGGTCAAGATTGACCGAACCACTCTAAAATCTCGATTTGCATTTACTTTGAGCATATTATCTTTACTGCAAACCTCCTTAATAGCTTACTGCCTTCTGCGCATTTACGATCGTGTTTCAAAGTTTAGTATTTTCCAAATCAGCGTTTAGACGTAAATCAGTTTTATCGTACGAACATCATATTTTAGTTTACGCTTACATTCTAATTTCCATCATAACTGTAAACTGCCTACATATACTTGCTTTAACTGCATCTTGCTTGATCACAAGTTAAAGTGATTTACGAATCGGCTTTTCTACCAAAATCGTTCTTATCGTATGAATGAAGTTTTAATCGTCGAAAGTTTTCTGCTACACTAATTCAACCACCCCCCCCCCCCTCTTAGTGCTCTTGAGATCTTAACAATTGGTATCAGAGCAGGGTTAACTCTCAAACGGATTAAAATCGAAGAGAGATGGCATACACCGGAAACCAAGAGGGCCATTCTATTACCTGTCCACCCATGTTCAATGGGACAAACTATACCTATTGGAAGACCCGAATGAGGATCTTCCTTATTTCAATGGATTTTGAACTTTGGAATCTTATCGAAAATGGATTTTTGAAGTCTTCTCTTCCAATGATCGATTGGAATGAATTGGAGAAGAAGACTTTCACTCTTAATGCAAAGGCTATGAATGCCTTATTTTGTGCGCTTGATAAAAATGAGTTTAATCGTGTTTTGATTTGTGAAACCACATTTGATATTTGGCATACACTCAAAGTGACTCACGAAGGCACAAGTAGAGTAAAAGAGTCAAAAATTAATCTTTTGATACACTCTTTCGAACTTTTCCGAATGAAACCGAGCGAGACTATTGGCGACATATACACCCGTTTCACGTATGTCGTCAATGATCTAAAAGGTCTCGGCAAAAGTTTTTCAGATTTTGAGCTCGTAAATAAGATTCTAAGATCCCTTCCTTAGAGTTGAGACTCTAAAGTCACTGCTATTCAAGAGGCTAAAGATTTAAACAACTTCCCTCTTGAAGAACTAATCGGGTCATTAATGACCTATGAAATGACATGCAAGGCTCATGAAGAGCAAGAAGACATCCTTCCAAAGAACAGAAAGGATATGACACTTAGAACTTTAGATGATCACTTGAGAGAAAACTCAAGTGATGAGGACTGTGACGATGACTTGGCACTTCTAACAAGGAAATTCAAAAAATTCATTAAGAGAAACAAGTTTAAAAATGACACAAAAAATAAACTTGAACCCAAAAAGGACCAAGTTATTTGCTATGAGTGCAAAAAGCCGGGACACTACAAAAGTGATTGTCCCCAAGCCAAGAAGAAAACATCAAAGAAGAAGGCGCTCAAAGCAACATGGGATGACCCGAGCGCGTCCGAAGAAGAGGAGTCCAACACCGAGCAAGTTGCTCATTACGCCTTAATGGCTATCGGAGAGGAGGTAACAAATTTAATTAATGCAGATTTATCATTTGATGAGTTATTAAATACCTTCCATGACTAATTTGATGAATCCAAGAGTATTAGTAGAAAATACAAATTGCTAAAAAAGGAGTATGATAGTCTTACTTGTAATTTTGATAAGTTAAAAACTAAATATCATGATAGTTTAGGTTCTTGTATAAAATGCCATGATCTAGAAACTATCCAAAAGGAAAACTTGCTACTTAAGGACACCTTGAAGAAATTCGAGGTTAGTAGCAAGTCTTTGAACATGATCCTTACAAACAAGGGTCACGTTCCCAAAAGAAGTGGAATCGGATTTGTGAGAAATCCTCACCAAAATCCAACCACCATCATAAAAGGCCCCATCCTACATGTTCGACACCAAAGCAAATGTAACTTTTGTTGCAAAAATGGACACAAAACGTATTATTGTCCATTCAAGAAAATTAGTCCGAACAAATTAATTTGGGTTCCTAAATGAATCATGATAAACTCTATCCAACATGATAAACAACGTATATCAGTTTTTTAGGCACCCAAAAGTAAATAGGTACCTAAAAATTATCCTTTCTTGTAGAGACATACACCATCACAAGCTAGGAGCAAGAGATGGTACCTTAATAGTGGATGCTCAAGGCATATGACCGGAGATCTATCTCAATTCTCTAAGCTCACTAGCATAGACGTATGTTATGTCACATTTGGAGACAACAACAAGGGTAAAATCATTGGCAAAGGAACCATAGGTAACAAATCCAACTTCTTTATCGAAGATGTTTTATTAGTTGATGGTTTAAAACATAACCTCTTGAGCATTAGTCAATTATGTGATAAAGGATATATTGTCAAATTCGAATCTAATGCTTGCGTCATTTAAAAACCACACAACAACACATCTATGATTGCATTAAAACAAAATAACGTGTACACTATTGACATCAATGATCTGTGTAATGAAATGTGTTTCTTAGTTTTAAATGAGGATGCTTGGCTATGGCATAGAAGATTAGGTCACGCTAGCGTGAAACTAATCACTCAAATATCATCCAAAGAACTTGTAAGAGGAATTCCACATATCAAGTTCATTAAAGATAATGTATGTGATGCTTGTCAATTAGGTAAACAAATTAAGGGTAGTTTCAAATCTAAGAATTAAATAAGCACCTCTAGACCCTTGCAATTGATCCATATGGACTTGTTCGGACCAATCTCTACATCAAGCCTAGGAGGTAGCAAGTACATCTTCGTCATTGTAGATGACTATAGCATATACACATGGACTTACTTCTTAAAACACAAAAATGAATGTTTTAGATATTTTAACAAGTTTTGTAAGCTTGTTCAAAATGAAAAGGGTTCTATGATTTCATCAATTAGAAGTGATCACGGTGGTGAATTTCAAAACCATGATTTCCAAGAATTTTGTGAACTTAATAGATACAACCACAACTTCTCTACTCCAAGAAATCCTCAACAAAATGGAGTAGTAGAAAGAAAAAATAGAAACTTATAAGAAATGGCAAGAACCATGTTGAATGAACATAGCCTACCCAAATATTTTTGGGCCGAAGTCGTAAACACTGCATGCTATATTTTGAATAAAGTTCTAGTAAGACCCCTACTCACCAAAACTCCTATGAGTTGTGGAACAACAAAAAACCCAATGTTTCATATTTTAAAGTTTTTGGGTGTAAGTTGTCACGCCCCTCAAAATATCGATAATATTTAAAATTTTCATCATAACTAACCCAGGATCCAAACACACATTTGAGGTCACTAAGAAAACATTCTGATCAAAATTTCACATCTATAGTCAACAAATTCATAACCCTGTGCAGTTCATAAACATCCCACACATCACTCAATAATTCAAACAAACTGAACTTAACTCATCAAAATAATAACCACAACATAAAATTCACAAGTGGGGAAGTCTATGCAGTCACCAAACCAACGATTACAATAAGATCATATCATTACAGAAATTTAACTTAATATTCCAAAATCCTATACATGAGAGATCCTTTATCTTACACAAAATTCACACGTTTAGATTTATCGTCACATTCATAAGATGCAAAGTATCTTATACAACAAATACACATATGCTAACAAAGATCTGCTCAAAATCTTCTAAACTTACCACCGCCTCAGCCCAATCTTAACATTTAAGCAAGCGATATGCTATCCTGAAAAATTTATCAACAAACGGGGTGAGCATAAAGAGCTCAGCAAGTGACTAACATATCCATATCAAAATAGTACAATTTCCAAAGAGATACAGTTTCAAAATACAAGGCAGAATATATGATTTCGTAGACATAATATCATTAGGAGCATAAACACAATTGTCCTTTCAATCTTACATATTTGGTTCCTAGCAGATGGGGCATAGAGTAATTGGAGCATATCAGTAACAAAGGAATCATATCGGAGCTTATCAATGACATATAAAATGTTCCGAAGTATATCAACGGCATATGGAACATTTCGAAGCAAAATCATCATCGAATGAAGCATTTCAGAGCATATCAAAAACAAATATCGTATAGAAGCTCAAACGTCATCCTTGACGTTGCAATCATATCATTCTTATCCCGAGCATGAACAGAAACAACTCACCAAAACTCTGGATGTCATATCAAACATATAGAAGGTGTAGTGGGATCTCAGTCAGAATGTGATTCATCCATTTCTGAATGACCACCTGACAAAAGTCTCCCACGTCTGGGAGCTCCATCCGCCCACATCTAGGTGAAGTCAGAGGGGGCCGGCAGAGCATCTCAGGCTCTAAGCACATACCCTTTGCCATTTCTAGCAAAGGTCCAGAATATCCCACAGAGCGGGCAATAAGCGCATACCCTTTACCATTTCTGGCAAAGGTCCAGACAATCCCACACACTAGAGTACAAGAGGGCAGTTTTAACAATAAGTAGCATATATCGGAAGCACACGCGGAACAACAAAACGTGCATGTGCCTTTTCGAGACAATACGAAACAAAGAACAAATCTCTCACAAATGTATTCAGATTTGGAATGAAATGAAAACAAGAGTGTACAAGGATTCCAAGCAATCATATTTAGCTCAATTCCAATAAGAAGGTTAGACGAATTCAAATATCCAAAGGAACGGAACAGAATATGCAAAATCGACCAAAGCTCGATTTCGGACAGAATTCCAGTGGCACATCAAACAAATACTTCAGAATATCAATTATGCTCCAATACCTATAAGAAAGCTATGGTCGAACCATATATCAATCTATATTCTGATGGAACAAATTTCATATGAAACAGGGTTCCTAACACGGAGTTACCTTTGATTTGGTAACACAAGGTCAAAAATACAATCAATGTTTTGCAGAATTTATAGGGTCGGATTCAACAGATAATAGGGTAGGCAATTGAATTCCAAAATTTTCAAACTATATGTCAAAAGAAATATTTTCGAGTCTAGTTTCAAATAAAATCTGTTTGGTACAAATCAGAATTTTCAACAGGGAGTTATAGGCATTTTAGTATCGATAGGTCAGAAATCTTGAACCCTGTTTTACAGCGTCTATAGGCTCATTTGAAACAGATGTTTGGGTAAGTATTCGGTGTCCAAAATCTACAAAATCAGTGTCAAAAGGAAGATATAAGAGTCTAATTTCAAAAAAAATAGTTCCTACCCGAATTCACATTTTTTACTAAAACTTATAGCTGAAAGAGTGTATAGGGGTCAGTTTACCGAAAAAAACTTTAGAATCCATGGTTCTATGTCCAAAGAGAGACATATCAATTTCTAAATAGAAATCCTTCAATTTATTTTGAATCAACATAAAAACAGAGACTAAAAATTCTGTAGGATGGGGTTAGAATACTTGCCTTTGAGAATTTTGACCCGAAGTGAAAAGATTAAAGCAAGAACCCTAAAAACCCCAATTTTTTTTTCGTCTTCTTCTTCTTCTTTCTTTCTTTCCCTGATAAATCTTTATCAATCTCCACCAGCTCATACTCAGTGATGTGAGAAGGGTCATATATATACTTCCTAATCATCGAGACATGAAATATATCATGGACATGACTCAATGCTGGTGGCAAGGCAATCCTGTAAGCGACAGAACCAACCCTCTCAAGAACCTCAAAAGGTCCAATAAATCTGGGGCTTAACTTTCCTTTCTTCCCAAACCTTATAATGCCTTTGGAAGGGGAGACTTTCAAGAATACAAAATCTCCGATTTCAAACTCAATATCTCGTCTTCTATTGTCGGCATAACTCTTTTGACGACTCTGAGCAGTTTTTAACCTTTTCCTTATAACTTAAATTTTCTCGGAAGTTTCTTGTACCTTGTCTGGTGCTAACAGGTTTCTGTCACCAACTTCCTCCCAACATATAGGTGTTATGCACTTTCGCCCATATAAAGCTTCATAAGGAGCCATCTGAATACTTGAATGATAACTATTATTATACGTGAACTCAACAAGTGAAATATCCTTATCCCATTCACCTTTCCAATCCATAACATAGGCTCTAAGCAGATCCTCAAGTGTTTGAATTGTTCTTTCTGACTGACCATCAGTCTGAGGATGATATGCAGTACTAAACTTAACTTTAGTGCCCATCGACTCCTGCAATCTTCTCCAGAGTCTAGAGAGAAATCTGGAGTCTCTATCAGAGATGATCTCCTTTGGAATACCATGAAGTCTTACAATTTCATTAACATATAAATCTGCAAGTCTATCAAGCGAATAAGTCATATTAATCGGTAGGAAATGCGCAGATTTTGTTAACCTATCAATGATAACCCAAATAGCATCATGCTTCCTCGAGGTTCTGGGTAGTCCCGAAACAAAATCCATAGTAATACATTCCCATTTCCATTCAGGAATAACTAAAGGTTGCAACAACCCTCCAGGTCTTTGGTGTTCTACTTTGATTTGCTAACAAGTCAAACATTTTGAAACATATATTGCAATTTCCTTCTTCATGCCTTCCCACCAATAATGACTTTGAAGATCTCTATACATCTTAGTGCTCCCAGGGTGTAGGGTGTACTTTGAAGTATGACTTTCATTTAGGATTTGATTCTTGATATCTGGTTCATTTGGTACACATACTCTCTCCCCAAATCTCAATAGGCCATCCTTTGAAACTTGAAATTGTGGCTTCAATTCCTTTTCTACTTCACTCCTCAAGTAGATTAAATGTGGATCTCGTAATTGTCCTTCCTTAATTTGTTGAATAAGATCAGATTGCACTTGAATGGAGGCCATCAATATCATCGAGTCTTGCTCTTTCCTCAAAGCTTTCAAATCAAAATTTTCTTCTAATAACTTTCATTGCTTCACGACCAGACTAGCCATAAAACTTATAGATTTCCTACTAAGTGCATCAGCTACAACATTGGCTTTGCTCGGGTGATAACGGATGGCACAATCATAATCCTTCAGAAGTTCTATCCATCTTCGCTGCCTCATGTTTAACTCTTTCTGAGTGAAAATATATTTTAAACTCCTGTGATCAGTGAAGATTTCAAACTGTCGACCGTACAAATAATGTCTCCAAATCTTTAGAGCAAAAATAATTGCTGCTAATTCCAAATCATGAGTTGGATAATTCAATTCATAACCTTTAAGTTGCCTAAAAGCATAAGTAATTACTCTCCCTTCCTGCATCAAAACACATCCTAGGCCCTTTCTTGAAGCATCAGTATAAACTACAAATCCCTCACTACCACTTGGAATAGTGAGAATAGGGGCACTAGTCAATCTTCTTTTTAACTCTTGAAAACTTTGCTCACAATCAGCACCCCACACAAATTTCGTATTCTTCTTAGTGAGTTTGGTGAGAGGTTGAGCGATTCGAGAAAATCCCTCCACAAATCTCCTGTAATAACCTGCCATGCCCAAAAAGCTTCTAACTTCTGTTACATTTGTTGGTACTTCCCATTCAACTATAGCTTCTATCTTCCTTGGATCAACAGGTATACCCTTCCCTGAAATCACATAGCCTAAGAAAGCAACTTCATTCAACCAAAATTCACATTTGCTGAACTTTGCATACAACTTCTTTTCTCTTAGTATGGACAATACATTTCTCAAGTGTTCCTCATGCTCCTAATTACTCCTTGAATACACCAATATGTCATCAATAAATACAATTACACAGATATCCAAGAGCGGTTGAAATATCCTATTCATTAGTTCCATAAAAACTGCAGGGGCATTTGTCAAACCAAAAGGCATCACCAAGAATTCATAGTGACCATATCGAGTTCTAAAAGCTGTTTTTGAAATATCCTCCTCCTTGATCTTCAACTGATAGTAAACTGACCTCAGGTCAATCTTAGAGAATACTTGTGCACCCTACAGTTGATCAAACAAATCATCAATTCTAGGTATGGGATACTTGTTTTTGATGGTCACCTGATTCAACTGTCTATAATCAATACAAAACCTCAATGTTCCATCCTTCTTCTTAACTAACACCAGAGCACCCCATGGGGATACACTGGGTCGTATGAAACCCTTATCTAATAATTCTTGTATTTGCTTCTTTAATTCTTCTAGCTCGAGTGGTGTCATTCTGTAGGGAGGCTTAGATATTGGGGTTGTACTGGAGACCAGATCAATAGCAAATTCACCCTCTCTATCTAGAGGTAAACTAGGCAAGTCATTTGGGAATATATCAGGGAATTCTTTGACCACTACAATTTCATCTAGGTGGGTTTCCTGATTTGAATGCTCCTTTACACACACCATATAACAAAAACAACCTTTTTGCATAAGACGATAAACTTGAAGTGCTGATATCAAGCAAGGAGGTAAATCATGCCTAATGCCCTCAAAGAAAAATATAGGCTGATCTGGTATGCAGAAAGTAATTATTTTTTTGTAACAATCAATACTAGCGTGATGAGAAGATAACCAATCCATGCCAAGTATAATATCAAAGCCCTGGATCTCTAAGAGAATCAAATCAGCAAGGAGTTCGTGGTCTCCAATAGGGATCAAACAAGATGGGTAGACCAAGTTTGTTGCCAATGAATCTCCAACAGCAGTTGTTCCATATAACATATAATCCAGGGGTTTAGGTAGAATATCCAAGTGACAAGCAAAGTATTGCGAAACAAACAATAAGTTGGAGCCGGGATCAAACAAAACTTTTGCATTTCTTTTAGAAACATGAAGAATACCTTCCACCACTGATTTAGAAGCTTTAGAATCTTGTTCAGTGATAGCGTACACTCTAGCATGGGCCGAGGGTCTAGGAGACAGTGGCTCTTTCTTCCTTTTCAGTGGGCAATCTCTTAATTGATGATCTAGCTTTCCACAACCAAAACATGCTCCAGTCACCCGAAAACACTGACTTGTTTCATGATTTAATCCACATTTTGCACATAATTGAGTCCTCCACAATGGTTTCCTTTTCTCAAATCCAGATGTCTTAAACCTCTTGTTACTAGCTTCATATTCATTTTCTCTCCTGCTTTTGCCAGTAAATTTGTCCCTTTTGTTCTTGCCAATGATTTCTTGAATTTCCTCCATGTCTCTTTCAATTTTCAAAGCTCTTTCTACCGTATCAGCATATATTTGTAATTTTAAAGCTGACATTCGGCTTCTTATTGTTGGTCGTAATCCCCTTTCAAACCTTCTTGCTTTTCTAGATTCATCATCAATCATATGTGTGGCAAACCTGGAGAGCTCAGTGAATTTAGATTCATACTTTGTAACCGTCATACTTCCCTGGATAAGATTCAAGAACTCCAATTCTTTTTGCTCTCTCATACAATCTGGAAAATATTTATCGTTAAACTTTTCTTGGAATAACTTCCATGTCATTGGCTCATGTTTGATTTTAGACATCCTCTTAATCATTCTCTACCAGTGTTCAGCTTCTCCTTCCAGCATAAAGGTGGCAAGAAAAACCTTTCGATCATCAGGGTAATTTAAAGCATCAAATATTTTCTCTATCGGCATCATCCATCGTTCTGCCACCATTGGATCAGACTCACCACTAAAACTGGGAGGACTAAGCTTCTTAAACTGTCCAATTCCCAACCCCGTCTGGTTTGATGTCTCTGTTCCATCATTACTTCCTTGTTGGACAGGTTGTTGTTGTTGTTGCATCACTTGTGCCATAGTCTCCAAAGTCCGTATGATACCACTCAATTGATCAGCAGTAGATACAACAGGCGAACCAGATGATCTCGTCATCCTCGCTTCCTAAAACATCAAAAGAACATTTTCTTGGATCAATCTCTAATTGATAGTCAATAAATCTCAAAAAACTAATATTCTTAGTGATTCTCAAATCATGCTCTGATACCACCTTTGTCACTCCCCTCAAAATATCGACAATATTTAAAATTTTCATTATAACTACCATAGGATCCAAACACACATTTGAGGTCACTAAGAAAACATTCTGATCAAAATTTAACCTCTATAGTCAACAAATTCATAACCCTGTGCAGTTCATAAACATCCCACACATCACTCGATAATTCAAACAAACTAAACTTAACCCATCAAAATAATAACCACAACATAAAATTCACAAGTGGGGAAGTCTATGCAGTCACCAAACCAACGATTACCATAAGATCATATCATTACATAAATTTAACTTAACATTCCAAAATCCTATACATGAGGGATCCTTTATCTTACACAAAATCCACACGTTTAGATTTCTCGTCACATTTCATAAGATGCAAAGTATCTTATACAACAATTACACATATGCTAACAAAGATCTGCCCAAAATCTTCTAAACTTTCCACCGCCTTAGCCCAATCTTAACATTTAAGCAAGTGATACGCTATCCTAAAAAATTTATCAACAAACGGGGTGAGCATAAAGAGCTCAGCAAGTGACTAACATATCCATATCAAAATAGTACAATTTCCAAAGAGATACAGTTTCAAAATACAAAGCAGAATATACGATTTCGTAGACATAATATCATTAGGAGCAGAAACACAATTGTCCTTTCAATCTTACATATTTGGTTCCTGACAGATGGGCATAGAGTAATTGGAGCATATCAGTAACAAAGGAAACATATCGGAGCTTATCAATGGCATATAAAATGTTCCGAAGCATATCAACGGCATATGGAACATTTCGAAGCAAAATCATCAGCGAATGAAGCATTTCAGAGCATATCAAAAACAAATATCGTATAGAAGCTCAAACGTCGTCCTTGACATTGCAATCATATCATTCTTATCCAGAGCATGAACAGAAACAACTCACCTAAACTCTGGATGTCATATCAAACATATAGAAGGTGTAGTGGGATCTCAGTCAGAATGTGATTCATCCATTTCTGAATGACCACCTAACAAAAGTCTCCCACGTCTGGGAGCTTCATTCGCCCACATCTAGGTGAAGTCAGAGGGGGCCGGCAGAGCATCGCAGGCTCTAAGCACATACCCTTTACCATTTCTGGCAAAGGTCCAGAATATCCCACAGAGCGGGACCCCACAGAGCGGGCAATAAGCACATACCCTTTACCATTTCTGGCAAAGGTCCAGACAATCCCACACACCAGAGTACAAGAGAGCAGTTTTAACAATAAGTAGCATATATCGGAAGCACACGCGGAACAACAAAACGTGCATGTGCCTTTTCGAGACAATACGAAACAAAGAACAAATCTCTCACAAATGTATTCAGATTTGGAATGAAATGAAAACAAGAGTATACAGGGATTCCAAGCAATCATATTTAGCTCAATTCCAATAAGAAGGTTAGACGAATTCAAATATCCAAAGGAACGGAACAGAATACACGAAATTGACCAAAGCTCGATTTCGGACAGAATTCCAGTGGCACATCAAACAAATACTTCAGAATATCAATTATGCTCCAATACCCATAAGAAATCTATGGTCGAACCATTTATCAATATATATTCTGATGGAACAAATTTCATATGAAACAGGGTTCCCAACACGGAGTTACCTTTGATTTGGTAACACAAGGTCAAAAACACAATCACTGTTTTGCAGAATTTATAGGGTCGGATTCAACAGATAATAGGGTAGGCAATTGAATTCTAAAATGTTCAAACTATATGTCAAAAGAAAGATTTTCAAGTCTATTTGAAATAAAATCAGATTGGTACAAATCAGAATTTTCAACAGGGAGTTATAGGTATTTTAGTATCGACAGGTCAGAAATCTTGAACCCTGTTTTACAGCGTCTATAGGCTCATTTGAAACAGATGTTTGGGTAAGTATTCGGTGTCCAAAATATACAAAATCAGTGTCAAAAGGAATATATAAGAGTCTAATTTCAAACAAAATAGTTCCTGCCCGAATTCATATTTTGTACTAAAACTTATAGCTGAAATAGTGTATAGGGGTCAGTTTACCGAAAAAAACTTCAGAATCCATGGTTCTATGTCCAAAGAGAGACATATCAGTTTCTAAATAGAAATCCTTCAATTTATTTTGAATCAACATAAAAACAGAGACTAAAAATTCTGTAGGATGGGGTTAGAACACTTGCCTTTGAGAATTTTGACCCGAAGTGAAAAGATTAAAGCAAGAACCCTAAAAACCCCAATTTTCTTCTTCTTCTTCTTCTTCTTCTTCTTCTTCTTCTTCTTCTTTCTTTCTTTCCCTGGTCACCCACGAGCTGCCTTCTCTGCTTCCTTAAGAACGAAGGCAGAGAGGCTTAAACGGTGGAATTTGTCATTTTGTGCGTTTTGTAGTTTAGTCCTTGTTTTTATCATATTCACGATTAGGTCCTTAGGGTTTACATATAGGTCCTCAGATTCTTTCTCTTTTTTTTTTTGAACAGATCACCCAAATCTTACAAATAAGTTACCTTTGATTCATACTCTATTTCTTTTGTCAATCTAAAATAAATGCTTACATTATCACCAGAAATTTATACGAAAATTCGGAAATGAGGGGTGTTACATAAGTGTTTCATTTTGAATGAAAAAGATGCCTTAGGAAAATTTGATGCTAAATCCGATGAAGGAATTTTTCTTGGTTATTCTTCAGTTTCTAAAGCTTTTCGTATCTTCAATAAAAGAACTTTAATTATTAAAGAATTCATTCATGTTATTTTCAATGAGATTTTCGAAATCAAGAAAAACGATTTTGATGATGATGTTAACTTCGATTCTTTAAATTTAAATGAAAACCCTTCTCCAACTAGCAAAATGGATGCATCCACTTCTGAAACATCCTTACCCAAGGATTGGAAGTATGTAGATGCTCATCCTAAGGAGCTAATCTTATAAGACACATCAAAGGGGGATCAGACAAGTTCTTCTCTTAAAAATTGCCAACGCCGCTTTTCTCTCCCAAATTGAACCTAAATGTATTGATGAAGCCATGAAAGATGATTCATGGATTATCGTAATGTAAGATGAATAAAATCAATTTGAGAGAAATGAGGTATGGAAGCTTGTTCTTAGGCCAAATGACCATTTAGTTATTGGTACTAAATGGGTCTTTAGAAACAAGCAAGATGAATATGGTATCGTGGTTAGAAACAAGGCTAGATTAGTGGCCAAAGGTTTCAACCAAGAAGAAGGTATCGATTATGAAGAAACCTTCGCTCCCGTGGCTCGATTAGAAGCCATAAGGATGCTCCTTGCCTATGCTAGTAGTAATAATTTTAAGTTATTTCAAATGGATGTTAAAAGTGTGTTAGGACTCTAGCTAGGAGAGTCCTAATTGAGAGGGATATTCATGTAGGAGGTTTTTTCTTAGAGAAGAATTAGGAGTTGTAAGGGAACAAGAGTCTTGAGTAGGAGTCCTATTAGGAGTTGGTTAGAAGTAAGAGTCTTAAGTAGGAGTCCTATTAGGAGTTAGGGTTTAGAAGCCCTATAAATAGCCATGTATTCCTTCTCTTTTCTTAAGCAATAGATGAATCTTTTCTACAGCCTTTGAGCAGCAACTTGGAGGGAGGAACCCCTATAGAGTTCCAAGGAGGCCGATCCCCTAAAGAGATCAACCCCAAGTATAGAATCTGCAAGGGTTCTAACAACTAGTATCAGAGCAGCATTCTTGGCATCTCGCTGCCCTTCCACTACCATCCATCAACCCTCCACAACTGTCCAGAGTAATTCCCACAATTGCTTAAAGGATCATCGCCAAATTCTGCCATCATCTCCACCACAGCGGATTATCCCGTGAATTGCAATAAGTTCTGGTTTCCTACCTTATTGTTGCTGCAATTTAGTTATCCCTATCCGAAGATCCAAAAAAAAAAAAATTGTTCCTATATTGCTGCATAAACTTTTCGTCACAAAGTTTTCATCTCTACAACGAAAGATTGTTTGATCTTGATACTATATTTTCTCTATCATAGAAACTAAGATATTACTGTCAATTCCCTCCTCAAATCTCTCAAATTTTTGGTGGAGATTTCGTCGAGAAACCGCTGTTTCTTCAACGATAATTCTGCTCTTACAAGACAACACAATTCTGCAGCAAACTTTCACTGATTTCTATCAAACCTATACATGCCTTTAACCCGTCAACAAAAGAGAGATCTTAACATCATAGATTTGGAGTCATATACTATGGCATCTGAGGAGGCAATCAATGCTAAATTTGAAGCCTTTGAGGCACGAATGAAGGATAAGATTCGGACTCTCCTTAACGAATTCAGTTTGGGCCGACCACCAAGCCCAAAGAAATCACATCAAGGAGAGAGCTCTAACTAATCACATTATGCCTAAAGAGATGACTTCCAAGAGAGGGGAGGCTCTATGACCGACCCCAACTATTCACGCATGAGAGTGGACTTCCCTAGATGGGAAGAAGGAGACCCAATTGGTTGGATCTCGCGCGCGGAGCGATATTTTTGGTACCATAAAACTGCGGATGCATCCATGGTGGAAATTGCAGCTATACATCTTGAAGGGGATGCCATACAATGGTTTGACTAGATTGAACACACTTATGGAGTACTTTCATGGCGACAATTCAAAGAAGGACTAGTGATCCGCTTAGATCCGACAAACCTCCACCATTCAGGAGTACCAAACCAGGTTTAAAAGGTTATCTAATCAAACTCATGATTGGTCTAAAAAACAACTATTGGGGAACTTTATTGAGGGCTTAAAGCCGGAGATCTTGGGAGAAGTTAAGGCGCGACAACCATACACGCTTATGGCAGCCATCTCTTTCGCACGACTTCAAGAGGAGCGATTGAACCATGAAGCCCGGCGGACTAGGATCACTCCATGACCTACAATACTAAAGCCCTCAGCCCCCCCTACTATCAACCGAGTCCCTACACCGAATAGGTTAACAAGAGAAGAACTTCGGGAGAGATCTGCGAACGGGTTATGTTGGCATTGCGACGAACCGTGGAGCCGCGAGCATCGCTGTAAAAAAGGTAGACTTCTTATGATTGAACCAGTAGAAGAAGAGGTCATTGAACATCTAGAAGAGAGCCTTGAACATGAAAAAGAAGATATGGAAGAATAGCCACAGCCGATCGACATTACGGTACACGCACTAGCCGGTTATTCACATCCGTAAACGATGAAAGTTGGAGGCCTTCTCAAACAACAGCTGATCACTGTTCTCATCGACACGGGTAGCACTAATAACTTCCTAAATAGTAAGGTTGCTGCTCGGATGACACTGCATATTGAAGGTTGCAGCAAGTTCGATGTAAAGGTTGCCGACGGCAGAATCCTAAAGTGCGACCAAAGATGCCCGCGGGTGAAACTATTACTACAAGACCAAGAAATTATCACCGATTTCTTCCTCCTACCAATCAATGACTTAGAGGCAGTGCTTGGTATAGAATGGCTAACTACACTAGGTGATGTCTCTTGGAACTTTTCTAAATTAATTATGAAATTCTACTGTAAGGGCAAACAGATCATCCTACGCGGGAAGCGCGGAAGCAACGTTACCACTGTTTCGACCCAACGAATGGAGAAAGTTTTACACAAGGTAAATGGTGGCATTTTGATGCATCTCTAACCACAACCAAAAGAGAAGAAAATAGAAATTGAAGATTAAAATCTTGCCCAATTGCTTACTGAATTTGCCAACATATTTGTGGAACCGCGCGGTCTTCCTCCTTCTCGGCAACATGACCATCGAATTCCAATCCTTCCGGGCAAGCCACTAGTAAACACTCGACTGTACCGATATCCTCACCTCCAGAAAGATGAAATTAAAAATATCATAAAGGAGATGCTTGAAACAGGGGTGATTCGGCTAAGTTGCAGCCCCTATTCCTCACCGGTGCTACTTGTACGCAAGAAGGACGGAACTTGGCGGATGTGCATCGACTACCGAGCTTTAAATGGCATCACCGTCAAGGACAAGTACCCAATACCAATGGTGGATGAACTTCTTGATGAATTGAAAGGAGCTCTAGTCTTCACGAAGTTGGACCTCCGATCCGGTTACCACCAAATTCGAGTATGTGATGATGACATTCCAAAAACTACATGTCACACACATAATGGCCATTATGAATTCTTGGTAATGCCTTTTGGACTGACTAATGCTCCTTCAACCTTTCAAAGTCTCATGAATGATATATTTCGGAGCTTTCTTCATAAATTTGTGCTGGTATTTTTTGATGATATTCTCGTTTACAGCCATTCTCTTGAGACTCACTTTCAGCATTTACGGATTGTTTTGACGATCCTTCGGGAGAATACTCTTTTTGTTAAGCAACCAAAGTGCAGCTTTCTCTAGCAAAAAGTAGAGTACCTTGGGCATATAATATCAGAAGAAGGAGTGGCGGTAGACCCAACAAAAATTGTGGCAATGCAAGGCTGGCCAAAAATTTGTGCAGATTAGTGCACAAATTTGTTAAGGACGTAGGAGTACCTGTGGGGGTTCCTTGGACTAACGGGGGTTCCTTGGACTAACGGGCTACTTCCGAAAATTTGTTAAGGACTACGGAAAGATCAGTGCACCACTCACTTCTTTACTGAAAAAAGATGCTTTCCAATGGTCGGACAAAGCCTCTGCTGCCTTCGACAAACTTAAAGCAGCCATAACAGCGATGTCGGTGCTTGTGCTACCAGATTTCAATAGACCCTTCATCATTGAGATCGATGTATCTGGAGTCAGAATTGGAGTCATTCTCATGCAAAATGGTCGACCACTCACATACACTAGCAAGGCATTATCTCCCTTCCATCAAAACATGTCAGTATATGATAAGGAAATGCTTGCCATTGTACACACAGTAATGAGGTGGAGACCCTACCTGATCAGCTGGCGATTTCAAATTAAAACTGACCATAAAAGCCTCAAGTACTTTTTGGAGCAAAAGATATCATCCCCTGAGCAGCAAAAATGGGTAACCAAACTTCTTGGATTTGATTATGAAATTATTTACAAAAAGAGGAAAGAAAATGTTATTGCAGATGCACTCTCACAGCTACCAGAATAAGCTAAGGTTTTAGCCATCTCCCTTCCTACCACCGATCTCCTCGAGGACATTAGGGAAGAATGGAAGAAGGATCCAGAGATTAGCAACATCATAAAAAAATTGGAGGAGGATCCAAATGCAATAGCCCACTACACTTGGGATTCGAGGGATCTACGCTACAAAGGTCGCATTGTGCTTATGCATAACTCCCCTTGCATCACAATCATCTTGCATGAAATGCACTCTATACCTTCAGCAGGGCACTCTGGATTCCTAAGAACCCACAAAAGAGTGAAGCAAAATTTTTATTGGAGAGGGATGAAAAAAATTATTGCTGAATATGTGGCACAATGTGATGTATGTCAACAGCACAAGGGTGAAACTGTGGCGAATCAAGGGAAGCTACAACCACTACCCATACCAGACTCAGTGTGGACTGACATCTCCATGGACTTCATTGAAGGGCTGCCATCTTCCAAAGTTAAAAGCACGATTCTCGTGGTGGTTGATCAATTTACGAAATATGCTCATTTTTGTGCTGTGAGAAATCCCTGTAGGGAAATCATAGGGGGCGACATCATATGCGTAACGGAAGAACAAGAAAAACAAAAATCCCCGATTCCCAAAAAGATGTTCGTCGTCGTGCGAAGATTGGTGCGCAAAAATCCGCAAAACACAAAACTGCGTATAGAGATTGTGTTACCTAGGGAGATCGTATATCCCTGTTTCCTTGCAGATCCTTAGGAGAGGGTGAAGGAGGTCAAGCGTCCTCCTCTCTAGCGGTGATCCACACAGCAGGGTTGCGACGACGCTCCTCAAAACTCCAG
Source organism: Musa acuminata AAA Group (assembly GCF_036884655.1). Taxonomy (NCBI): domain Eukaryota; kingdom Viridiplantae; phylum Streptophyta; class Magnoliopsida; order Zingiberales; family Musaceae; genus Musa; species Musa acuminata. The sequence goes on from NC_088346.1 coordinate 23,780,125, forward strand.
GCCTACTCTGAGGTGGAGAGGGAGAGGAGAATAGGAAGGGCAAGCAAAGACTCTAGCCTATGAGGCTGTGAATCCCTCCTATTTATAGAGATCCCGTGTTAAACCCTAATGGGTCCTTCCCTAGTGGGTATTGGATCTGCATCCAATAAGACAAGGGCTCCGTCGGATATTTCATATCCGAACCTCTACTCATCGCAATGTGTACCATATGTGTGTGACCCTCTAGGCCCAATATCTAGCTGGCCGTGAGTCATACCTGTTAGAACTCCTTCTAACTCAGTGAATTATTATCTCTGTAATAATTCACTCGACTCATCGACTACGGACGTACTTGGCCACTACGCCATAGTCCCTAGACGATATAGGGGAATCCAATCCATTGGACATGTCTGTCCTCAGTTACCATGTACCTATAGTCCCTCATCCATCTAATATCCCAGAGACCGTATATCGAGCATGGTGCTGTCAGACCCATACGGTTTCTACTCAAGTCTCACTCTAATCGGATTCTCCTAGAGAACTCTTTCTCTCTCAACCCGAATGACCCTGGCTAGGGATTTGTCTGAGCAAGAACGCATGGGATATTCCTCTCATGACGCCGAGAGTGCATGATCCTCTGTCGACACTCAATAGCCCTCGTAAGGTCGACTACCACTCCCAATGACCAACTGTACTAGATCTAGGACAACCAAACCTATAAGTCTGGTATCAAAGAGTGGAGCACTCATACAGGACATCCTTAGTGTCTCAAGTCTAAGAACCAGATACACCACTAGGACTACGAAATCACTGTCTGACAATAAGGCATCATCAACCATCCAGCATTCCGTAAGCGGATCAATCAGTGAACTCATTCTCCAATGAGCACCTGTACTGTATCCCTAGTGTCCCTACACGAGCAGCTATGAGACCAGTTGCATCCATTATATGGACGGGTATACAGCACCCCAGTCTATCCGGTTATCACGATGTCCCTCTCGAGTAACCTATGACCGGGATTATTTAGGATATGTGTTTAAAGGTGAATCGATCTTATTATCGTGATCTCATCACGATCCGATTCCTATTGCACAAATCCAAGGACATCACAATATATATATGCATTTATGCAATAGTTATAAAGTGATATACGCCAAAATATAATAAGCAAAAAGATTCTGTATCAAGTCACACGTGCCATCACTCACGTGATTGGCTTGCTAGGCACCTATGACTAGCAATCTCCCACTTGACCTAAAGCCAATCACCTATGTGTCTGATCCCCATCAGACTCCTGTGACGCTCAAAGACAATTTGAGACAACGGCTTTGTCAGTGGATCTGCAATGTTATCTTCGGATGGAACTCTTTCCACTGCTACATCTCCTCGGGTTACGATCTCTCTGATAAGCTGGAACCTCCTCAGAACACTTCTGATGAGACTCGGGTTCCCTTATTTGAGTAATCGCCCCATAGTTGTCGCAATATAAGGAAGTCGACTTCTCGCTATTCGGAACGAGTCTCAAATCTGTGATGAACGTCTTCACCCAGACTCCCTCCTTTGCTGCATCTGATGCAGCAATGTACTCCACCTCTATGGTCGAGTCAGTAGTGGTATCTTGCTTGGAACTCTTCTAGCACACTGCTCCTCCATTCAAGGTGTACACATACCCTGAATTCGACTTGCTATCATCGACATCAGACTGAAAACTTGAGTCTGTGTAGCCTTCAACCTTAAGGCTATTACCTCCATATACTAGTAAAATATCCTTAGTCCTTCTCAAGTACTTAAGGATACACTTTACTGCTTTCCAGTGCTCCAAGCCTGGATCCGCCTGATACCTGCTCGTGACACTCAGAGCATGCTCTATATCAGGCCTAGTACATAGCATGGCATACATGATAGACCCTATTGCTAAGGCATAAGGTATCATATCCATGTTCGCCCTGTCTTCTGGAGTCTTTTGGGGACATACTCGTAGAAAGCGATATCCCATATCTCATCGGTATGAGACCTTTCTCGAAATTTTCCATGCCAAACCTTTTGACAATAGTTTCTATGTACCTAGACTGGGACAAGCCAAGCATCCTCTTGGATTTATCTCTATAGATTCTAATCCCCAAAATATAGGATGCTTCCCCTAAGTCCTTCATGGAGAAGTGTCTAGATAACCAAGTCTTTACTATGGATAGCATTCCTACATCATTCCCAATGATGAGGATGTCATCCATATATAACACCAAAAAGGTGATAGCGCTCCCACTTATCTTTCTGTATACACAAGGCTCATCTTCGTTCTTAACGAAGTCATAAGATCTGATTGCCTCATCAAATCTTATGTTCCAACTTCGGGAAGCTTGCTTTAGTCCATAAATGGATCTAAGCAACCTACACACATTATCTGGGCAGTTCTTAGACACGAATCCCTCAGGTTGCATTATATACACCTCCTCCTCGAGGTTCCCGTTGAGGAATGCGGTTTTCACATCCATCTGCCAGATCTCATAATCATAGTGTGCTGCAATAGCCAATAGAATTCTGATGGATTTTAGCATTGCTACGGGTGAGAAAGTTTCGTCGTAGTCAACACCTTGCCTTTGACGATACCCCTTAGCCACTAGCCTTGCTTTATAGGTCTCTACATTTCCATCTACTCCGATTTTTTTCTTAAAGATCCACATGCATCCGATGGGTACAATACCTTCGGGCGCATCAATTAGGTTCCAAACCTTATTGGAGTACATAGAATCCATCTCAGAATTCATGGCTTCTTTCCACTTCCCGGAGTCTATACTCATAATAGCCTCCTCGTAGGTCTGAGGATCAATATCCTCTACATCCTCTGCTCTAATATGTCCCACATATCTCTCAGGAGGATGGGATACTCTATCAAACCTGCGTAAAGTTGATACTTGTGTATTAGGTACCTGAACAGACACGAGCTGTAGAGTGGTGCTTGAGCTTGGTTCTCCAACCTCGCTCAATTCTATCATTCTCCGACTGTCTCCGTCAAGAATGTGTTCCTTCTCAAGGAACACTGCTCTCTTAGCTATTGGGAAATCATGGGGGGGCGACATCATATGCGCAGCGGAAGAACAAGAAAACAAAAATCCCCGATTCCCAAAAGATGTTCGTCGTCGTGCGAAGATTGGTGCGCAAAAAATCCGCAAAACACAAAATTGCGTATAGAGATTGTGTTACCTAGGGAGATCGTATATCCATGTTTCCTTGTAGATCCTTAGGAGAGGGTGAAGGAGGTCAAGCGTCCTCCTCTCTAGTGGTGATCCACACAGCAGGGTTGCGACGACGCTCCTCAAAACTCCAGGCCTACTCTGAGGTGGAGAGGGAGAGGAGAATAGGAAGGGCAAGCAAAGACTCTAGCCTATGAGGCTGTGAATCCCTCCTATTTATAGAGATCCCGTGTCAAACCCTAATGGGTCCTTCCCTAGTGGGTATTGGATCTGCATCCAATAAGACAAGGGCTCCGTCGGATATCTCATATCCGAACCTCTACTCATCGCAATGCCTACCATATGTGTGTGACCCTCTAGGCCCAATATCGAGCTGGCCGTGAGTCATACCTGTTAGAACTCCTTCTAACTCAGTGAATTATTATCTCTATAATAATTCACTCGACTCATCGACTACGGACGTACTAGGCCACTACGCCGTAGTCCCCAAACAATACAGGGGAATCCAATCCATTGGACCTGTCTGTCCTCAGTTACCATGTACCTATAGTCCCTCATCCAACTAATATCCCAGTGACCGTATATCGAGCATGGTGCTGTCAGACCCATACGGTTTCTACTCAAGACTCGCTCTAATCGGATTCTCTCGGAGAACTCTTTCTCTCTCAACCCGAATGACCCTGGCCAGGGATTTGTCTGAGCAAGAACACATGGGATATTCCTCTCATGATACCGAGAGTGGATGATCCTCTGTCGACACTCAATAGCCCTCGTAAGGTCGACTACCACTCCCAATGACCAACTGTACTACATATGGGATAGCCAAACCTATAAGTATGGTATCAAAGAGTGGAGCACTCATACAGGACATCCTTGGTGTCTCAAGTCTAAGGACCAGATACACCACTAGGACTACGGAATCGCTGTCTGACAATAAGGCATCATCAACCATCCAGCATTCCGTAAGCGGATCAATCAGTGAACTCATTCTCCAATGAGCACCTATACTGTATCCCTAGTGTCCCTACACGAGCAGCTATGAGACCAGCTGCATCCATCATATGGACGGGTATACAGCACACCAGTCTATCCGGTTATCACGATGTCCCTCTCGAGTAACCTATGACCGGGATTATTTAGGATATGTGTTTAAAGGTGAATCGATCTCATTATCGTGATCTCATCACGATCCGATTCCTATTGCACAAATCCAAGGACATCACAATATATATATATGCATTTATGCAATAGTTATAAAGTGATATACGCCAAAATATAATAAGCAAAAAGATTCTGTATCAAGTCACACGTGCCATCACTCACGTGATTGGCTTGCTGGGCACCTATGACTAGCAATCTCCCACTTGACCTAAAGCCAATCACCTATGTGTCTGATCCCCATCAGACTCCTATGACGCTCAAAGACAATCTGAGACAACAGCTTTGTCAGTGGATCTGCAATGTTATCTTCGGGTGGAACTCTTTCCACTGCTACATCTCCTTGGGTTACGATCTCTCTGATAAGCTGGAACCTCCTCAGAACACTTCTGATTAGACTCGGGTTCCCTTATTTGAGTAATCTCCCCATAGTTGTCGCAATATAAGGAAGTCGACTTCTCGCTTTTCGAAACGACTCCCAAATCTGTGATGAACTTCTTCAACCAGACTCCCTCCTTTGTTATATCTGATGCAGCAATGTACTCCGCCTCTGTGGTCGAGTCAACAGTGGTATTTTGCTTGGAACTCTTCCAGCACACTGCTCCTCCATTCAAGGTGTACACATACCCTGAATTCGACTTGCTATCATCGACATCAGACTGAAAAATTGAGTCAGTGTAGCCTTCAACCTTAAGGCTATTACCTACATATACTAGTAAAAGATCCTTAGTCCTTCTCAAGTACTTAAGGATACACTTTATTGCTTTCCAGTGCTCCAAGCCTGGATCCGCCTGATACCTGCTTGTGACACTCAGAGCATGCGCTTTATCAGGCCTAGTACATAGCATGGCATACATGATAGACCCTATTGCTGAGGCATAAGGTATCATATCGATGTTCGCCCTTTCTTCTAGAGTCTTTGGGGACATACTTGTAGAAAGTGATATACCATGTCTCATCGGTATGAGACCTCTCTTGGAATTTTCCATGCCAAACTTTTTGACCATGGTTTCTATGTACCTGGACTGGGACAAGCCAAGCATCCTCTTGGATCTATCTCTATAGATTCAAATCCCCAAGATATAAGATGCTTCCCCTAAGTCCTTCATGGAGAAGTGTCTAGATAACCAAGCCTTTACTGTGGACAACATTCCTATGTCATTCCCAATGATGAGGATGTCATCCACATATAACAGCAAAAGGTGATAGCGCTCCCACATAACTTTCTATATACACAAGGATCATCTTCGTTCTTAACGAAGTCATAAGATCTGATTGCCTCATCAAATCTTATGTTCCAACTTCGGAAAGCTTGCTTTAGTCCATAAATGGATCTAAGCAACCTACACACTTTATCTGGGCAGTTCTTGGACACGAATCCCTCAGGTTGCATCATATACACCTCCTCCTCGAGGTTCCCGTTGAGGAATGCGATCTTCACATCCATCTGCCAGATCTCATAATCATAGTGTGCTACAATAGCCAATAGAATTCTGATGGATTTTAGCATTGCTACGGGTGAGAAAGTTTCGTCGTAGTCAACACCTTGACTTTGACGATACCCCTTAGCCACTAGCGTTGCTTTATAGGTCTCTACCTTTCCATCTACTCCGATCTTTTTCTTAAAGATCCACTTGCAACCGATGGGTACAATACCTTCGGGCGCATCAACTAGGTTCCAAACCTTATTGGAGTACATAGAATCCATCTCAGAATTCATGGCTTCTTTCCACTTCCCGGAGTCTATACTCATAATAGCCTCCTCGTAGGTTTGAGGATCAATATCCTCTACATCCTCTGCTCTAATATGTCCCACATATCTCTCAGGAGGATGGGATACTCTATCAGACCTGCGTAAAGTTGATACTTGTGTATTAGGTACCTGAACAGACTCGGGCTGTAGAGTGGTGCTTGAGCTTGGTTCTCCAACCTCGCTCAATTCTATCATTCTCCCACTATCTCCGTTAAGAATGTGTTCCTTCTCAAGGAACACTGCTCTCTTAGCTACAAAGACCTTTTGGTCCTCGAGATGATAGAAATAATACCCACAAGTTTCCTTGGGGTATCCCACAAATTTGCATCACTCTGTCCTTGATTCTAACTTATCGGGGTTGTGTCTTCTAACATGGGCAGGGCAGCCGCAAATCTTAACAACCTTAAGATCAGGCTTCTTCCCTTTCAATATCTAATATGGTGTAGACACTACCGACTTAGTTGGAACTCTGTTCAGAAGGTAAGCTGCGGTTTCTAGGGCATATCCCCAGAATGAGATGGGTAGGTCAGCGAAACTCATCATGGACCGTACCATATCTAATAATGTACGATTTCTCCTTTCAGAGACACCATTAAGCAGAGGTGTAGAAGGAAGTGTCCATTGGGATAATATCCCATGGTCCTTGAGGAACTGAGTAAACTCTGTACTTCAGTATTCACCTCCTCGATCTGATCGAAGAGTTTTGATACTATTTCTAGTATGGTTCTCCACCTCATTCTTATACTCTCTGAATTTATCAAAGGCCCCGGACTTTTACTTCATTAAAGACACATATCCATACCTTGAGAAATCATCAGTAAATGTAATGAAGTAGGAGTAACCTCCAATGGCATGAGTTGACATGGGTCCACATACATCACTATGTATGAGTTCCAACAACTCATTGGCTCTCTCTCCAGTTCTACTAAATGGAGATTTGGTCAGTTTTCCACGAATGCAAGGCTCACAAGTTGCATATGACACATAGTCGAATGGATCTAGATATCCATCATTTAGCAACTTTTGAATCCTTCTTTCATGGATGTGACCTAGCCTACAATGCCACAGGTATGCACTGTTCAACTCATCTCGTTTCCTTTTGGACACATTTACATTCATGATATGTGGAGTGGTGTCTAACATAAATAAACTATTATGCAATGTTCCTTTCGTGATGATCTTATCATCTAATAATATCGAACAACCATTGTTCTCAAAAACAAATTTATATCCACTAACTGTTAAAATGAAATGGAGATATGTTTTTGATAATAGAAGGAACAAAATAACATGCATCTAATGCAATAAAAGCTCCACTAGGCAGATGTAGGGCGACCTCGCCTACAGCTAATACAGCAACTTTTGCTCCATTACCCATCTTGAGGTCCATCTCGCCTCTCTCTAGTCTCCTAGGCCTTGCCAGAACCTGCAACGAATTGCATATATGATAAGCACTACCGGTATCCAATACCCATGTGTTATCATAAGAGTCTGACAAATGGAGACCGATCATGAATGTACCTGAAGCTTCATCAAGCTTTTGTTTCGCCATATCTGCAAGGTACTCTTTGCAGTTTCTCTTCCAATGCCCATCTTTACCACAGTGGAAGCACTGGCCTTTGTCTTTTGCTGGGTCTTTCTTAGCAACCTTTGCTTTACCTTGTTTGCCCTTGCCCTTTCCCTTCTTAAAGGACCTTTCTGCTTTCCTTTTCTTTCTGGTCTCACCAGTGTAGAGAACTGGCTTCTCTTTCTTAATAGTACTCTTTGCCTCCCTCAACATATTGAGGAGCTCTGAGAGAGTCACCTCAAGCTTGTTCATATTAAAATTCATTATGAACTATGAAAAGGAATCTGGTAGGGACTGAAGCACAATGTCCATACACAAGTTATCCTCTAGGACCATTCCTAGACCTATGAGTTTCTCTATCCACTCAATCATCTTTAGGACATGGTTCCAAACCGGTGTCCCCTCAGTCATCCTAGCGCGGAAAAGGCTCTTGGATATCTCATATCGTTGAGTCCTTCCCTATTCCTCAAACAATTTACGGACATGTAGGAGAATGGATCTGGCATCCATCTTTTCATGTTGTCTCTGTAACTCTGGAGTCATAGAGCCCAACATATAGCACTGAGTAAGAGTGGAGTCATCAATGTACTTCACGTAGCGAGCGATCTCGTCCTCGCTTGCCCCTTCTTCGGACGTAGGCATCACTATATCAAGGATGTACATGATTTTCTCCACTGTGAGAACAATTCTCAAGTTACGGAGCCAATCCGTATAATTTGGACCAGTGAGGCGGTTGACATCAAGTATTCCACGTAAGGGATTTGAAAGCGACATTTTCTGAAAATAAAGATGTAGGAGAAATGAATAACATACAGATTTTGCAAGAAATAAACTATCAAGATATGGACTTCTATCTTAATATGCTCCCACTATTTTACTAACGAGTCACGCGACACCCTCAGCACGTGAAACGGAAGTCTCGGCAGACTTCTAGTGGGGATCAGGATCCAATCAGTGTCTTAGTGTAACCTCGAGGGACTCTACCAATCACACTAAGCCTAAAAGGTAGGCAACTCTATCCGATCACAACTCCTTATGATTCCCGTCCTGTTCGGCCTCTGAATCACCAAGGCCTCGAGGGACTCGACCAACCATGATGCTCGGTTAAGTCAACACCTTCGTTACAAGATGAGTCTGATTTTATGATATACCCTCGAGGGACTCGACCAAGCATACCATGCCCTCAGGTCACCGGTGACATCTCTATGTCGCAAGCAAGATAGCGAATCGCGATATAGGTGAGTCTCGAGGGACTCGACCAACTCAACCTACACCGGGAATCGGTTCCTACTCATAACGATGGAAGGCCACGTGGGTCAATCTAAATGCCTCACGTTTACCGACTTAATATTATCGAGAGATGTTTCTATAATTTGGTCTCCTAATATGACATGTCACATATATACATATTTAATATATATCTACATCGCATGCAAATATATATACATATTTAGTATGTGTATAAGCAATCACATCAGATGATCATGGACCACAACCTAATATGATTAGGCCCGAGCCAGTAGGCCTAATCACTCACATCAAGATCTATGTGTGCAACGGTGCATCTCCATGCCCTGTGATTGTCCATCTCGTCCTCGTCGGTTCCGTCGACATCTTGATGCATCTCCATGCATCACGATCGTCCGTCGCATGGGTCCCGTTATCGCATCCATGCTCCCGCTGTGCCTCCTCATGTGATTACAACTTAATCATAGGCACGCAGGCCCGACAATAAACAAGAAATATAATGGAGGTTTGCAGACCTCAATAATAATAATCACAAGTACACACATCACACTGTCCATGATCATCCGTCCACACATCATACATCACATGTATAAATAATCATCATCATGTAGGACTACTAGAAAATAATAAAAATAATAATCAACTAAACCTTTTAATTAATTAATATTTTTCTGAAATCAGGGACATGTAGGGAATTTCTCAATTCCTAAGGGTATTTTCATAATTTTGACAAAAGATAGAAACTAGAATTTCTCAAATTCCGAGGGGCAAAACTCTCTTTTGCTCAAAAAACCCTAATACCCTTTCCCCTTTTCACTACTGCCGCCGCCGCCACCCTACCGGCGGCGGCCTGTGCGACGGGGCGAGGGCACTGCCCTCGCCTGCAGGCGGCACGCCCGCTGGCGGCGATGCCGCTGCGGGTGGGTGCCCCCTTCGGGCGCCGCTGCCTCCGCAGTCGGTATTGTACCGCCGGGCGGCCGCCCCTGTGGGGGGGTTTCACCGGCGGGAGCAACGGCGGCAGGCGCCGCTGCCCTGCGGCGCCTCTGCCCGTGGGCTGCCAGCCCCGCCAACAGCAAGCCTGCTGCAAGCAGACTGCCAGCCGACTGCTGCAGGCACAGCGCTTGACATGCGCCGGCGCTGTGGTGCCAGGCTGTGACTGCTGTTGCCGCTACAGGTAGCTGCAGGCATGCAGATCGAGGGCAGCAACTGTTGCTACCCTTCCTCGCTTTTGCGTCAACGATTTTGACGTCAATATTCTTCCTAAACACAACACACGCAGTTCAAAACCAATCATTCGCACGAACAACCTGGCTCTGATACCACTGTTGGGAAATCATGGGGGGGCGACATCATATGCGCAGCGGAAGAACAAGAAAACAAAAATCCCCGATTCCCAAAAGATGTTCGTCGTCGTGCGAAGATTGGTGCGCAAAAAATCCGCAAAACACAAAACTGCGTATAGAGATTGTGTTACCTAGGGAGATCGTATATCCCTGTTTCCTTGCAGATCCTTAGGAGAGGGTGAAGGAGGTCAAGCGTCCTCCTCTCTAGTGGTGATCCACACAGTAGGGTTGCGACGACGCTCCTCAAAACTCCAGGCCTACTCTGAGGTGGAGAGGGAGAGGAGAATAGGAAGGGCAAGCAAAGACTCTAGCCTATGAGGCTATGAATCCCTCATATTTATAGAGATCCCGTGTCAAACCCTAATGGGTCCTTCCCTAGTGGGTATTGGATCTGCATCCAATAAGACAAGGGCTCCGTCGGATATCTCATATCCGAACCTCTACTCATCGCAATGCCTACCATATGTGTGTGACCCTCTAGGCCCAATATCGAGCTAGCCGTGAGTCATACCTGTTAGAACTCCTAACTCAGTGAATTATTATCTCTAGGCCCAATATCGACTACGGACGTACTAGGCCACTACGCCGTAGTCCCCAGACGATACAGGGCAATCCAATCCATTGGACCTGTCTGTCCTCAGTTACCATGTACCTATAGTCCCTCATCCATCTAATATCCCCGAGACCGAATATCGAGCATGGTGCTGTCAGACCCATACGGTTTCTACTCAAGTCTCGCTCGAATCAGATTCTCCCGAAGAACTCTTTCTCTCTCAACCCGAATGACCCAGGCCAGGGATTTGTCTGAGCAAGAACACATGGGATATTCCTCTCATGATGCCGAGAGTGGATGATCCTCTATCGACACTCAATTGCCCTCGTAAGGTCGACTACCACTCCCAATGACCAGCTGTACGAGATCTGGGACAGCTAAACCTATAAGTCTGGTATCAAAGAGTGGAGCACTCATACAGGACATCCTTGGTGTCTCAAGTCTAAGGACCAGATACACCACTAGGACTACGGAATCGCTGTCTGACAATAAGGCATCATCAACCATCCAGCATTCCGTAAGCGGATCAATCAGTGAACTCATTCTCCAATGAGCACCTGTACTGTATCCCTAGTGTCCCTACACGAGCAGCTATGAGACCAGCTGCATCCATCATATGGACGGGTATACAGCACACCAGTCTATCCGGTTATCACTATGTCCCTCTCAAGTAACCTATGACTGGGATTATTTAGGATATGTGTTTAAAGGTGAATCGATCTTATTATCGTGATCTCATCACGATCCGATTCCCATTGCACAAATCCAAGGACATCCCAATATATATATATGCATTTATGCAATAGTTATAAAGTGATATACGCCAAAATATAATAAGCAAAAAGATTCTGTATCAAGTCACATGTGCCATCACTCACGTGATTGGCTTGCTGGGCACCTATGACTAGCATTAGCTACAAAGACCTTTTGGTCCTCGAGATGATAGAAATAATACCCACAAGTTTCCTAGGGGTATCTCACAAATTTGCATCGCTCTGTCCTTGATTCTAACTTATCGGGGTTGTGTCTTCTAACATGGGCAGGGCAGCCCCAAATCTTAACAACCTTAAGATCAGGCTTCTTCCCTTTCCATATCTCATATGGTGTAGACACTACCAACTTAGTTGGAACTCTGTTCAGAAGGTAAGCTGCGATTTCTATGGCATATCCCCAGAATGAGATGGGTAGGTCAGCGAAACTCATCATGGACCATACCATATCTAATAATGTACGATTTCTCCTTTCAGAGACACCATTGAGCTGAGGTGTAAAAGGAGGTGTCCATTGGGATAATATCCCATGGTCCTTGAGGAACTGAGTAAACTCTGTACTTAAGTATTCACCTCCTCGATCTGATCGAAGAGTTTTGATACTCTTTCCAGCCTGGTTCTCCACCTCATTCTTATACTCTCTGAATTTCTCAAAGGCCTCGGACTTGTACTTCATAAAGTACACATATCCATACCTTGAGAAATCATTAGTAAATGTAATGAAGTAGGAGTAACCTCCAATGGCATGAGTTGACATGGGTCCACATACATGACTATGTATGAGTTCCAACAACTCATTAGCTCTCTCTCCAGTTCTACTAAATGGAGATTTGGTCAGTTTTCTACGAATGCAAGGCTCACAAGTTGCATATGACACATAGTCGAATGGATCTTGATTTCCATCATTTAGCAACTTTTGAATCCTTCATTCATGGATGTGACCTAGCCTACAATGCCATAGGTATCCACTGTTCAACTCATCTCGTTTCCTTTTGGACACATTTACATTCATGATATGTGGAGTGGTGTCTAACATAAATAAACCATTATGCAATGTTCCTTTCGTGATGATCTTATCATCTAATAATATCGAACAACCATTGTTCTCAAAAACAAATTTATATCCACTAACTGTTAAACATGAAATGGAGATAATGTTTTTGATAATAGAAGGAACAAAATAACATGCATCTAATGCAATAAAAGCTCCACTAGGCAGATGTAGGGTGACCTCGCCAACAGCTAATACAGCAACTTTTGCTCCATTACCCATCTTGAGGTCCATCTCGCCTCTCTCTAGTCTCCTAGGCCTTGCCAGAACCTGCAACGAATTGCATATATGTTAAGCACTACCGGTATCCAATACCTATGTGTTATCATAAGAGTTTGACAAATGGAGACTGATCATGAATGTACCTAAAGCTTCATCAAGCTTTTGTTTCGCCCTTTCTGCAAGGTACTCTTTGTAGTTTCTCTTCCAATGCCCAACGTTACCACAGTGGAAGCACTGGCCTTTGTCCTTTGCTGGGTCTTTCTTAGCAACCTTTGCTTTACCTTGTTTGCCCTTGCCCTTTCCCTTCTTAAGGGACCTTTCTACTTTCCTTTTCTTTCTGGTCTCACCAATGTAGAGAACTGGCTTCTCTTTCTTAATAGTACTCTCTGCCTCCCTCAACATATTGAGGAGCTCTGGGAGAGTTACCTCAAGCTTGTTCATATTAAAATTCATTATGAACTATGAAAAGGAATCTGGTAGGGACTGAAGCACAATGTCCACACACAAGTTATCCTCTAGGACCATTCCTAGACCTGTGAGTTTCTCTATCCACTCAATCATCTTTAGGACATGGTTCTGAATCGGTGTCCCCTCAGTCATCCTAGCGCGGAAAAGGCTCCTGGATATCTCATATCGTTGAGTCCTTCCCTGTTCCTCAAATAATTTGCGGACATGTAGGAGAATGGATCTGGCATCCATCTTTTCATGTTGTCTCTGTAACTCTGGAGTCATAGAGCCCAACATATAGCACTAAGCAAGAGTGGAGTTATCAATGTACTTCACGTAGCGAGCGATCACATCCTCGCTTGCCCCTTCTTCGGGCGTAGGCTTCACCGTATCAAGGACGTACACGATTTTCTCCGTTGTGAGAACAATTCTCAAGTTACGGAGCCAATCCGTATAATTTGGACCAGTGAGGCGGTCGACATCAAGTATGCCACGTAAGGGATTTGAAAGCGACATTTTCTGAAAATAAAGATGTAGCAGAAATGAATAACATGCAGATTTTGCAAGAAATAAACTATCAAGATATGGACTTCTATCTTAATATGCTCCCACTATTTTACTAACGAGTCACGCGACACCCTCAGCACGTGAAACGGAAGTCTCCAGTAGACTTCTAGTGGGGATCAAGATCCAATCAGCGTCTTAGTGTAACCTCGAGGGACTCGACCAATCACACTAAGCCTAAACGGTAGGCAACTCTTGCCGATCACAACTCCTTGTGATTCCCGTCCTGTTCGGTCTCCGAATCACCATGGCCTCGAGGGACTCGACCAACCATGATGCTCGGTTAAGTTAACACCTTCGTTACAAGATGGGTCTGATTTGATGATATACCCTCGAGGGACTCGACCAAGCATACCATGCCCTCAGGTCACCGGTGACATCTCTATGTCGTACGCAAGATAGCGAATCGCGATATAGGTGAGTCTCGAGGGACTCGACTAACTCAACCTACACCGGGAATCGGTTCCTACTCATAACGATGGAAGGCCACGTGGGTCAATCTAATTGCCTCACGTTTACCGACTTAATATTATCGAGAGATGTTTCTATAATTTGGTCTCCTAATATGACATGTCACACATATACATATTTAATATATATCTACATCGTATGCAAATATATATACATATCTAGTATGTGTATAAGCAATCACATCAGATGATCATAGACCACAACCTAATATGATTAGGCCCGAGCCAGTAGGCCTAATCACTTACATCAAGATCTATGTGTGCAACGGTGCATCTCCATGCCCTGTGATCGTCCATCTCGTCCTTGTCGGTTCCGTCGACATCTTGATGCATCTCCATGCATCACGATCGTCTGTCTCGTGGGTCCCGCTATTGCATCCACGCTCCCGCTGCGCCTCCTCATGTGATTACAACTTAATCATAGGCACGCTGGCCCGACAATAAATGAGAAATATAATGGAGGTTCGCAAACCTCAATAATAATAATCACAAGTACACACATCACACGGTCCATGATCATCCGTCCACACATCATACATCACATGTATAAATAATCATCATCATGTAGGACTACTAGATAATAATAAAAATAATAATCAACTAAACGTTTTAATTAATTAATATTTTTCTGAAATTGGGGACATGTAGGGAATTTCTCAATTCCTAAGGGTATTTTCATAATTTAGACAAAAGACAAAAACTGGAATTTCTCAAATTCCGAGGGGCAAAACTATCTTTTGCCCAAAAAACCCTGATACCCTTTCCTCTTTTCGCTGCTGCCGCCGCCCTCACCTTGCCGGCGGCGGCCTGTGCGGCGGGGCGAGGGCACTGCCCTCGCCTACAGGCGGCACGCCCGCTGGCGGCGATTCCGCTGCGGGTGGGTACCCCCTTTGGGCTCCGCTGCCTCCGCAGACGGTGCAGTACCGCCGAGCGGTCGCCCTTGTGGGGGGGTTTCGTCCGCGGGAGCAGCGGCGGTAGGCGCCGCTACCCTGCGGCGCCTCTGCCCGTGGGCTGCCAGCCCCGCTAGCAGCAGGCCTGCTGCATGCAGACCGTCGGTCGACTGCTGCAGGCACAGCGCTTGCGCATGCGCCGGCGTTGTGCTGCCTGGCTGCGGCTGCGGCTGCCGCTGTAGGTGGCTGCAGGCATGCAGATCGAGATGTTCGTCGTCGTGCGAAGATTGGTGCGCAAAAACCCGCAAAACACAAAACTGCGTATAGAGATTGTGTTACCTAGGGAGATCGTATATCCCTGTTTCCTTGCAGATCCTTAGGAGAGGGTGAAGGAGGTCAAGCGTCCTCCTCTCTAGCGGTGATCCACACAGCAGGGTTGCGACGACGCTCCTCAAAACTCCAGGCCTACTCTGAGGTGGAGAGGGAGAGGAGAATAGGAAGGGCAAGCAAAGACTCTAGCCTATGAGGCTATGAATCCCTCCTATTTATAGAGATCCCGTGTTAAACCCTAATGGGTCCTTCCCTAGTGGATATTGGATCTGCATCCAATAAGACAAGGGCTCCGTCGGATATCTCATATCCGAACCTCTACTCATCGCAATGCCTACCATATGTGTGTGACCCTCTAGGCCCAATATCGAGCTGGCCATGAGTCATGTTAAAATTATTATTCAGACTTTATTGAGTGAATGATCAAATCACTTAATTGTCATTACATGCCTAAAATAACATGTTGGAAATTAATACAAAAATTTCCATAACAATGAGCATGTCTTCATGATTGTATGGTCTTGTCCGATTGCATGAAAGTGTTAAATTAAATTTTCAGTTCCAATTGGATTTCATGAATACATTATTCTCTTTCGGATTTAATAAACATATGTCACATATAGTTTGATTCACATCATTGATTTTTGACAAATAGAATCATCTAGCAAATGCATATCTTTTAGACTTATTATATGAAAAATATTCTTTTTGAGAAATAGATTTGATGATTCCTTCTTATAAAAGGAAGATATTTTTATGTGCAAGAATTTGATTCAAATAAATATCATGATCCTTGTAAAGCATGCCTTAATATCCTATCGATTTGAACTACACAAACGGCTTTCCTCCTTCATGCAAAAAGATAATAACAAATAAAAATGAAGAAGTTTTCACTCTATAATCTTCATGTCATGTTTTTATTTTGATATTTGTATAATTTATATCCAAATGACATGAACCTACTTATGGCATCGCACGTATATTCAAAAGTTGTTTATATCGTTCTCCTTTTTGTTGATAACAAAGGGGGAGAAATATATGAATTGATACTATAAATGTCATATTATGTTGAAAAAAGTAGATATATAAATTGATGCTATGATTATGCCATGCTTGCATCATCAAAAATATATGAATTAATGATAACTATGATTACCATATTAGCAATATTCCATGTTTGCATCGTAATAAGATATCAAGAACTTGCATCATAGTCCTACGTGTTGATATCTTACCATGTGATGAAATGCTATGATTGCTAAAATACTTGAAATGTGTGCATCATGTTAAGATATCAAAATCTTACTTTGAAATTTTACATGTTGATATCTTACCATATGATGAATTGCTATCATTACCATCATTCACATTTGAAATTTGAAAATAGATGTCAAGCCTTGACATCATACATCATTTTCAGAGAGATACATCATGATGGGAATCATGATGGGAGTATTGATAAGGTTAAATGATTTTAACTTATCATTATGTCTCTTGAATTCAAAGGCTTTGAATTCAAGACTGACTTTGTAATATCCCTCGCTTTTAAAAATTATTAATAAAGATTTATATGTAAATTGGAGGACCTATATGTAAATATAGAAATTACAAGGACTAAACTGCTAAGTTGCAAAAAAAAAAAAGAAAAAAAAAGGGAAAACCGAAAATTCGGTATTATCCCACCGCCTCCCACGCACTCTGTTTCTTTCCAGAAACAGAGAGAGCGGTGGGGCGTGAGGAGAAGAAGGAGAGTGGTAGAAGAAGAGAGGAAGAAGAGGGAGAAGAGAAGAAGAAGAAGAAGAAGAAGAAGAAGAGGGAAAAGAAGAGAGGAGGAAGAAGAGGGAGTAGAGAAGAAGAAGAAGGAGAAGAAGAAGAAGAGGAGGTGGCTGCAGCGAGGGCTGCAGCGAGAAGCTGTGGGGCGTGGGGAGAAGAAGAGAGGAAGAAGAGGGAGAAGAGAAGAAGAAGAAGAAGAAGAAGAGAAGAGGATAGCTGCGGCAAGGCTGCAGCGAGGAGGTGTGTGGGGTTGGGGAGGAAAAGGGAAGAGGAGAAGAAGAGGGAAAAGAGAGGGAAGAGGGAGAGGAGCGAGAGGTGGCAGCAGCTAGGGCTGCAGCACCTCTGTTTCCTGCAGGTGGAAACAGAGGAGAGGTGTGGGGCGTTCGAAGAGGAGAAGAAGAAGAAGAGGAAGAGAAGAGGAAGAGGAAGCAGGGGAAGAGGTTGTGATACCTCTGTTTCCTGCAGAGGAAACAGAGGAGAGGGTGTGGGTGACGTCGGGGAGAAGAAGGGGAGGAAGGAGAAGAAGAGAAGAAGAAGAAAGGAAGGAAAAGGAAGAGGAGAAGGGAAGAAAGTAGCTGCGGCTGCGGTTGTGGCAGCTGCAGCTGTGGCAGGGAAAGAGAAAAAGGAAAGGAAGAAGAAGAGAAAGGGAAGGAGAGGAAGAAGAGAGGAAGAGGAGAAGGGGCTGCGGCTGCGGTGATGGCAGCTGCAGCTGTGGCTGGGAAAGAAGAGAAGGAAAGGAAGAAGAAGAGAAAGGGAAGGAGAGGAAGAAGAGAGGAAGAGGAGAAGGGGTGGCAGCTGCGGCGATGGCAGCTGCAGTTGGAAGAGAAAAAGGAGAGGAAGATGAGCAGGGGAGGAAGAAGAGGCTGCGAGTGTGGTGGCTGCGGCCGTGGCTGCGACTCCGGCTGCGGCTGCAACGTTGGCTGTGGTAGCTGCGGCAGCGGTGGTGGCTGCAGTAGCTGCAGTAGCTGCTTTTGGGAAAGAGAAAGAGTAGGAACGAGAGAAGGGAAGAAGGAAATAGTGCAGTGGAAGGGGGCTGCGGTTGTGACCGCAGTTGCGGTCGTGGCTGCGATTGTGGCAGCGACAGCGGCGGCGGCTGTGGCAGCTGCGTTTGGGAAAGAAAAAGAAGGAATGAGAGTAAGAGAGAGCAGGTGACTGTGCCTCGATGTTCGACACGTGGTGTAGTTGCGAAGAAAGGAAGAAAACGGGAGCACAAAACGAAACAGAGAGAGGACACGGAGAAAAAGTAGAAGGATTTGGGCTGGCACCTTCTTTGGATCTTCGGATCGAAATCATTGAAAGGCAAGTTTCCCACTTGTTTCGATCCTTTCTATTGCAAGTTCCCTGATCGTTTCTCCTATAATTGCTTTGATATTTCTTATTGCAAGTTTCCCACTTGTTTCGATCCTTTCTATTGCAAGTTCCCTGATCGTTTCTCCTATAATTGCTTTGATATTTCTTATTGCAAGTTTTCCACTTGTTTCGATCCTTTCTATTGCAAGTTCCCTGATCGTTTCTCCTATAATTGCTTTGATATTTCTTATTGCAAGTTTCCCGCTTGTTTCAATCCTTTCTATTGCAAGTTCCCTGTTCGTTTCTCCTATAATTGCTCTGATATGCCTTATTGCAAGTATCCTGATCTTTCCCCACTGCCATTTTTATCTCTACATTTACTTTGATTATGAGGAACTTTGAATTGTTCTAGCCTTGCATTTGTTATATCTCCTGTTTAAACGTAACGATTCGAATCTGTGCAACTTTTGAGATTCTGACCTTTTGATACCGAGCTGCCTATAAGTCTTTGTTGGAAACTCTGATTTGTTCAAAACTGATTTCATTGGAAACTAGACTCGTAGACCTTTCTTTGTTATATGGATTGAAAGATTTGGAATCCAAACACCTGCCCAGTTATCTGTTGAATCTGACATTATGAATTCTGCCAACAGAGATTTTGTTCTATGACTCTTGCTTACCAAATTATTTGTAACTCTCTCTGTTGGACAGTTCAATTCATATGAAGCCTGTCTTATCTGAAAATATTATCCAATGATTATTTCTGAGTAAATTGGAGCACGATTGATAGTTTGAATCATTTGTTCAATGTGCCTTCTGTATTCTGCTAGAAATCGAGCTTTGGTCGATTTCTCATATTCTGGTTTCATTCCTTTGGAAATTGATATCCTTTAGCCTTCTTATTCAATTGAGCTTTATATTACTACTTTGAATTCTTGTATGCTCTTGTCCTTAAAATTATTGCATTCTTGAAAACTGTTGTGTAACGTTTATGCTATATCGTATTGACTCATATAGGCACATGTATATCCTATTGTTCCGCATTTGCTTTCGATATGTGCCTATTCCAGTTTCATTCCTTTGGACATTGAATTCATCAAATCTTCTTAATGAATTGAGTTATTTGTGATTGCTTGGATTACATATGTGCCCTTGCTTTCAATTCCCTTCAAATCTGAATATACTTGTGAAAGATTATTGCTTACTTCGGATTGACTCGTAAAGGCACATGTACGTTTGTTGTTCCGCGTGTGCTTCCGATATATGCTACTTATTGTTGATACTGTCCTTTTGTACTCTGGTGTGTGGGATTGTCTGGACCTTTGCCAGAAATGGTAAAGGGTATGCGCTGATTTGCCCGCTATGTGGGGTCCCGCTATGTGGGATATTCTGGTATGCGCTTATTTGCCCGCTATGTGGGGTCCCGCTATGTGGGATATTGCTTAGAGCCTGCGATGCTCTGCCGGCCCCCTTTGACTTCACCTAGACGTGGGTGGATGGAGCTCCCAGACGTGGGAGACTTTTGTCAGGTGGTCATTCAGAAATGGATGAATCACATTCTGACTGAGATCCCACTACACCTTCTGTATGTTTGATATGATATCCAGAGCTTTGGTTATGTGTTTCTGTACATGCTTTGGATAAGATTGATATGTTTGCAACGTCAAAGACGACGTTTGAGCTTTTGTACGATATTTGTTTTCGATATGCTCTGAAATGCTTCATTCACTGATGATATGCTTCGAAATGTTCCATATGCCGTTGATATGCTCCGGAACATTTCATATGCCATTGATATGCTCCAATTACTCTGTGCTCCATTTGCTATGAACTGATATGTTCTGAAATGTCCTATCTGCCATTGATATGTTCCAATTACTCTGTGCTCCATTTGCTATGAACTGATATGTTCTGAAATGTCCTATCTGCCATTGATATGTTCCAATTACTCTGTGCTCCATTTGCTATGAACTGATATGTTCTGAAATGTCCTATCTGCCATTGATATGTTCCAATTACTCTATGCCCCATTCGTTATGGATCAAATATGTTTTGAATGACATGATACGTATGATTTGGTATCTATTGAGATGGTATCCTTGAGAATTCTTGTATTCTGCCTTGCATTATGATACCTTACTCGTTTGAAACCGTTCCTTTTGTTCTGAATATGCTTTGCCACTTGCTGAGCCGTTTTTGGCTCACTCCGTTGTTATATAAATCTTTCAGGTCAGCTTGTCACTCTTCGAGATGTTTGATTTGGGCTGAGGCAGTGGATAGCTATTCAGAATAATGGGCAAGTCTGGTTGGTTATTACGATATTGTTGTATAAGTATGTCTTGTATGTAATGAAATGTTGTCGATGAACCGAAATGGATATACTGTGTCAAAGTGTTAGGAGATCTCTCTTATTTGGAAATTTCAGAATGTTAAGTCTAATTTATGGTGATATGAACTTGTGGTGAATAGTTGGAGTTCTGATTGTATAATTTATTTAGCTTGTGGATTTATAAATGTTGTTCATGTTTGTCAAGTTGGCTTGGGTTGCCATAAATGTGAATTATCGAGTGATGTGATATATGATTATAAACTGCACAGGTTTTATGGATGTGAATATGAATAGAATGTTTTCAGTGTCCTCAAACGTTAGTTTGGATCCTGGATTGGCCTGTGACGAAAATTTTAAAAATCATGGATATTTTGAGGGGCGTGACAGACTTATCTCAATTATGGCACATAGATAGGGGGAGTTAAGGTTAACTCCGTTATAAAATGATTGTCATCATAAAAAAGGGAGAGATTGTTGAATCTCGGATTTTGATGATGACGTCAATTGTCATTTGTTATCTAATCCATATGTTGAGATAAGTGTGCAGGATAAACTACGATGAAAGTAAGACATGCAGTAGGAGTTGCGCCGGAGTCAAGACTATGATCACGTTGGGAGTTCGAGAGCTCGACCGAAGTCTGGACGATCGTCGGAGGTTCTGTGGGAACAAATCCGAGAAGTCCAGAAGCTTGCCAAAAGAAGCTCGTTGGAACTCGCCAAGTGGATCGTCGCAAGTCCAGGATTTTGCCGGAAGTCCGTCGGAGCATCGCTGGAGGTTCATCGGATGTTCGCCGGAAGTTCACCGGAAGCTCGCCGAAAGAAGCGATTGATGCACCGGAGCAAGCTGTAGCAAATGTCTTAAGAATTGTCATAGTTCGCATGTAGATTAAGTTAGGAATGGGAGGTGATCCCATTAACTTAATCTTGGGGCAATTGAGCCCTTGAAAGACTCAAATTGCGCCAAATGTATCAACCCATTCGGACCTAGATTACATGGCTAGAGGTGGCACCGCTTGGGTCGGTGGTGGCACCGCCTGGGTCGGTGGTGGCACCGCCTAGGGCTCAGTTTCCAAGCTCTGGCTGGGCGGTGCAACCGCCTCAGACAAAGGTGCAACTGCTTGAGCTCTGTCTCCGAGCTCTAGCTGGGCGGTGCAACCGCCCCAGTCAAGCGGTGGCACCTTCTGAGCTCGATCTCCGAGCTCTGGTAGGAGGTGCAACTACCCCTGACAAGTGGTGACACCGTCTAAAGGCTCAGTCTTCGAGCTCTGCCAGGCGGTGCAACCGCCAGACCCCAGAATTCTAGGAATTGACAGTTTTGAGCTCGGAATTCAAACTGGTTTGAGGCCTATAAATACCCCACTCTTTCAACAATGAAAGAGCAACCAAAAACCACCGAAATCCTGATCTTACTCTGTGATTTTTAGAGCTCAAAAGTGTTGTATGAGTTAAAAGTTCTCCTTCCTCTTTTCTTCCAAGTTTTGATCTGTCAAGAGAGGAAAGAAAATTCTGTAAGGGTTGTCTCCTAAGCCCGTCAAAAGGAGTGAAACTGTAAAAAGGTGGTTGGCCTTCGCCTATTGAAGGAAGGCCTCTAGTGGACGTCGGTGACCTCGTCAGTTGAGGAAGCGAAAAGTAGATGCAGGTCAAGATTGACCGAACCACTCTAAAATCTCGATTGAGTAAATCTATCACGATAATGAGATCGATTCACCTTTAAACACAGATCCCAAATAATCCCGAATATAGGTTACTCGAGAGGGATATTGAGCTAACCGGATAGACTAGTCTGTTGTATACCCATCCATATAATGGATGCAGTTGGTCTTATAACTGCTCATGTGAGGACACTAGGGATACAATGCAGGTGCTCATTGGAGAATGAGTTCACTGATTGATCCACTCACGGAATGTTGGATGGTTGATGATGTCTTATTATTAGATAGCAATTATATGGTCCTAGTAATGTATCTGGTCCTTAGACTTGAGACACCGAGGATGTCCTGTATGAGTACTCCACTCTTTGATGCCGGACTTATAGGTCTAAAGGTTCTAGATCTAGTACAACCGGTCATCGAGAATGGTAGCCAACCTTATGAGGGCTAGTGAGTGTCGATAGAGGATCATCCACTCTAGGTGTCATGAGAGGAATATCCCATATATTCTTACTTAGAAAAATCCTTGGCCAGGGTCATTCGGATTGAGAGAGAAGATTTCTATGGGAGAAACTGATTAGAGCGAAACTCGAGTAGAAATTGTATGGGCCTAATAGTACCATGCCCGATATTT
The DNA here is from genome assembly GCF_036884655.1 of Musa acuminata AAA Group. Lineage (NCBI taxonomy): Eukaryota > Viridiplantae > Streptophyta > Magnoliopsida > Zingiberales > Musaceae > Musa > Musa acuminata. Next base: position 23,803,336 of record NC_088346.1, read on the forward strand.
GGTCTCTGGGGTATTAGATGGATGAGGGACTATAGGTACATAGTAATTGATGATAAATAGGTACAAAGGATTGTTAGAATCGGAGCGGCACTAAGAGGGGGGGGTGAATTAGTGCAGCGACTTAAAACGTTGGTTTCGACAAATCTTTCGTACCATAAAAATAGGAATCGGAAGTGCTTAACTTGAAAGCGTATTTGCAAAGTTGTGCAGTAAATGTAATGAGGAAATAAAGCAAGTAAGAGGGTTTGCAGTAATGTAAATAGCAGTAATGAAATGCAAACCAGAGATTACGCCGTTTTTAAAGTGGTTCGGTCAAGTGACCTACATCCACTTGCGAGGCCCCTCTTCGATGAGGCTCCCACCTTCCACTAGCAAATCTCTTGAAAGGGAAGGGTAAATACCCCTCTTACAACTTTTACAAGCGGTTCACTCTCTTACAGATTTTCAGCAAGAACGAAGGAGGTGAACACTAGCAAATTGAAAACAAGAAAGGCAAAGACTCTTCTAAGACTTTTCTCTCAATCACTTGCTGCTCAAAAGTTGTGTTCTCAGTTGAGACTTGAGGGGTATTTATAGGCCTCAAGAGGATTCAAATTTGGGCTCCAAAAATTTGAATTCTCTTATGTTCCCGATGCTGGCGGTGCCACCGCCCAGCCAAGCGGTGCTACCGCCCAGCCCAGGAGGTGTCACCGCCTAGCTCTCGGGTGCTGGGCGGTGCTACTAGCTCTCCGATTCACTGGTTTGGCTTAATTTTAGCCCAAACCAAATCTAACTTTGGGCCCAGTTGGCCCCTAACCAGGATATAGGATTATCTCTTAATCCTAATCCTAATTACAAGTGAACTACATAACAAAAAATATATCCTAAGCAAGTTTTCAACCGCGAACATCGAGTCTTGTTCCGGCGAGCTTTCCGACGAACTTCTTCCGACGGACACCCTGCAAGCTCCCGATCTTGTGATGACTTTAACGAGTAGCTGAGCCTTCTTGGTGATCTCCGTGAACCTCCAACGATCTCTTCGGCGAACTTCCAAAAATTTCGATAGGTTCCCGATTTCTTCTCGGTTGGTTCCGGTAGCATCTCCGACGATTCTTCGCACTCTTAAACGTCCATCGATCTTGACTCCGGTATTCTTGCTTTGTGTTTTCTGGTTATCGTAGTTAATCCTACACACTTAACTCAATAATATGGATTAGATCAATTAACCCATCAATTGATTTTATCATCAAAATCCGAGATTCAACAATCTCCCCCTTTTTTATGATGACAATCAATTGATGACGGAGTTAAACATAACTCCCCCTATCTATATGCCATATTATGAGAAGATGAAAATACTTGAATTCCATCCATAGAATTCAAGCATAAACCGATAAGTTCTAACCATAGAACTTATCGTTATTCTCATTAAGAAATAGTAAATACAAAACTTTGATGAAAATCATTTTCAAGTAGAATGATAAGAGACAATTTTTACTACGACAGGAGATAAAGAATTTCAACATGAATTTCATGATATAAATGTAAGGCATGCTTTCAATATGATCAATCAGTCTTGCGATATTCTCAAGGATTTTGCAAGGCATTTTGCAAGGCATATAAGACATTCATATCACACATGCTTTTGAAATTCCTATAAGTCATGCTATCAAAATGGTACAAGTCATCACTTTTCTCCCCCTTTGTCATCAACAAAAAGGGAATGAGACTTAAAGAATATAACTTGTGATTATAATATCAAGAATTCAGCATTGATCATACGAAAATCCAAAATTAAGTATGCTAGAATATTTACACAGAGTTCACCTAAAGGAAAATTCAGCATTCATCCATTTTATCAAATCTCTTCTTTCTATAAATAACACAAATTGTAGGTGTGCAAGGAAGAGATTGTGATTAAAAAATATCAAGTAGTAACTCCAATAAGTCAAGATCATAATTCGAATACAAACTCATTTAAATTTACATCGTCAACTTGAAACTCATAATCAAGCCATCAAAATCAATTTCGAGATTCAAAATATCATAAAATCATTAATCTTGATCAGATGGGAGCGGTGTTTGACTCAAGATAGGATAAGATAATTTTACAAGTCATTTAGAATCGAAAGAGAAGGATCAGATTCACCGAGGAACAGAGAGAGAATGAAAAACTTTACGGAAAATCCATTCAAACAAGTTTATTCTAAGGGACAATTTAACATACCTAATTCCCTTCTAATGAATTCAAATTGATCTTCATTCAAAGCTTTTGTAAATATATCTGCTAATTAATGCTTTGTGTCACTGAATTCTAGAACAACATCATTGTTAAGGACATGATCGCGTATGAAATGATGCCTAACGTCGATGTGCTTAGTTCTAGAGTGCTGATTTGGACTTTTAGTAAGACATATGGCACTAGTATTATCACATTTTATGGGAATGTTTTTGAAGTGAATTCCATAGTCTTCTAATGTATTTTTCATCCAAACAACTTGTGCACAGTATGCACTTGCAGCAATGTATTTGGCGTCCACCGTAGATAGTGCAACTGAATTTTGTTTCTTGGAAGTCCAAGAAACAAGTGCATGTCCTAAAAATTGGCATGTTCCGGATGTACTTTTTTTATCTATCCTGCATATGCCAAAATCGGCATCTGCATAAGCTATTAAATCAAATTTTTCAGATTTTGGATACCACAATCCTAAATTTGGAGTTCCTTTAAGATACCTAAATATTTTTTTAACGCTCTTAAGATAAGATAATTTAGGATTTGATTGAAACCAAGCGCAAAGTCCTACACTAAACATAATATCCAGTCTAGTCGCGATGAGGTAGAGTAGACTACCTATCATTCCCCTATATATTTTTTTATCGAAATTTTCACTATTTTCATCCATATCTAACTTAGTCGAAGTACTCATAGGGGTGTTTATTGCTTTTGAATTATCCATGTTAAATCGTTTTAACAATTCTAATGTATATTTAGATTGGTTAAGAAATATACCATCACTAAGTTGTTTGATTTATAATCCCAAAAAGAAAGTTAATTCACCCATTAAACTCATTTCAAATTCATGACTCATGCATTTGGCAAATGATTCACATAGTGATTCATCCGAAGAGCCAAAAATAATATCGTCAACATAAATTTGCACAATAAGAAAATTATTTTCAAAAGGTTTAGTAAATAATATAGTATCAACCTTGCCTTTAGTAAAATTATTTAAAATAAGAAAGGAACTAAGCCTTTCATACCAAGCTCTAGGAGCTTGTTTCAAGCCATAGAGAGCCTTAGTCAATTTGAATACATGGTTAGGAAGAAGAGAATTTTCAAATCCGGGAGGTTGTTCAACATATACTTCTTCGGAAATAAAACCATTCAAGAAAGCACTTTTGACATCCATTTGAAATAGTTTAAAATTATTACTACTAGCATAGGCAAGGAGCATCCTTATGGCTTCTAATCGAGCCACGGGAGCGAAGGTTTCTTCGTAATCGATACCTTCTTCTTGGTTGAAACCTTTGGCCACTAATCTAGTCTTGTTTCTAACCATGATACCATTTTCGTCTTGCTTGTTTCTAAAGACCCATTTAGTACCAATGACTAAATGGTCACTAGGTCTAGGAACAAGCTTCCATACCTTATTCCTCTCAAATTGATATAATTCCTCTTGCATTGCAATAACCCAAAAATCATCTTTTATGGCCTCGTCAATGCATTTAGGTTCGATTTGAGAAAGGAAGGCGGTGTTGAATCTCGGATTTTGATGATATAATCAATTAGTGGGTTAATTGATCTAATCCATATTATTGAGTTAAGTGTGCAGGATTAACTACGATAACCAGAAAACATAAAGCAAGGATACCGGAGTCAAGTTCGATGGACGTTTAAGAGTCCGAAGAATCGTCGGAGATGCGGTCGGAACCAACCGAGAAGAAATCGGGAACCTGTCGGAATTTTCGGAAGTTCGCCGAAGAGATTGTCAGAGGTTCACGGAGATCACTGAGAAGGCTCGGCTACTCGTTAAAGTCGTCACAAGTTCGAGAGCTTGATCGGAGTCCGTCGGAAGAAGTTCGTCGGAAATCTCGCCGAAACAAGACTCGACATTCGCGGTTGAAAACTTGCTTAGGATGTGTTTTGTTATGTAGTTCACTTGTAATTAGGATTAGGATTAAGAGATAATCCTATATCCTGGTTAGGGGCCAACTGGGCCCAAAGTCAGATTTGGTTTGGGCTCAAATTAAGCAAAACCAGTGAATCGGATAGCCAAGCGGTGGCACCGCCCAACACCCGAGAGCTGGGGGGTGACACCTCCTGGGCTGGGCGGTTACACCGTCCAGCACCCGAGTGCTGGGCGGTGGCACCGCTTGGCTGGGCGATGGCACCGCCAGCATCAGGAACATAAGAGAATTCAAATTTTTTGGAGCCCAAATTTGAATCCTCTTGAGACCTATAAATATCCCTCAAGTCTCAGCTGAGAATACAACTCTTTGAGCAGCAAGTGATTAAGAGAAAAGTCTTAGAAGAGTCTTTGTCTTTCTTGTTTTCAATTTGCTAGAGAGTTCTCCTTCTTCTTTATTGCTAAAAATTTGTAAGAGGTTGAACTGCTTGTAAAAGGTTGTAAGAGGGGTATTTGCCTTTCCATTTCAAGAGATTTGCTAGTGGAAGGTGGGAGCCTCATCGAAGAGGGGCCTCGCAAGTGGATGTAGGTCATTTGACCGAACGACTATAAAATCGGCGTGATCTCTGGTTTGCATCTCATTATTGCTATTTACATTACTGCAAACCTTCTTACATGCTTTAGTTCCTTATTACCTTTGCTGCGCAACTTTATGAATACGCTTTCAAGTTAAGCTTTTCAAGTTCCGTTCTTATCATACGAAAGATTTGTCGAAAATGATTGTTTTAATCCGCTGCACTAATTCACCCCCCCCTCTTAGTGCCGCTCCGATCCTAACAATTTGTATCAGAGCAAGGCTCACTCTCATATTTGGTTTAATACCCAAGAGAGATGGCTTACTCCGGCATCAATGAGAGTCATTTTATCACACGTCCACCCTTGTTTAATGGGTCGGATTATTCTTATTGGAAGACTCGGATGAGGATCTTCCTCATTTCTATGGATTTCGAGCTTTGGACTATTGTTGAAAACGGATTTCAAAAATCTTCTCTTCCGATGAGCGAATGGAATGAATTGGAGAAGAAGGTTTTTGCTTTAAATGCAAAGGCTATGAATGCCTTGTTTTGTGCACTAGACAAAAATAAATTTAATCGTGTTTCAATTTGTGATTCGGCCTTTGATATTTGGAGAACTCTTGAGGTCACTCATGAAGGCACTAGCCGAGTGAAAGAGTCCAAAATCAACATCCTTGTGCACTCTTACGAACTTTTCCGAATGAAACCAAGTGAGTCCATCGGAGACATGTACACCCGGTTTACGGATGTCATCAATGGACTCAAAGCTCTTGGTAAAGATTTTACTAAGTTTGAACTAGTAACTAAAATCTTAAGATCCCTCCCTAAAAGTTGGAATCCAAAAGTTACGGCCATTCAAGAGGCCAAAGACCTTAAAGCATTCCCTCTTGAAGAACTCATTAGGTCTCAATAACCTACGAAATGACATGTCAAGCTCATGACGAGCTCGAGAACCCCCTTCCAAAGAAGAGGAAGGATATGACACTCAAATCACAAGAAGACCACTTGAAAGGAACATCAAGTGATGAGGACAGTGACAATGACATTGCACTTTTGACTCAAAAATTTAAAAAATATTTAAGAAAGAACAAATTTAAAAATAATAAAAAAACAAATTTGAACAAAAGAAGGACCAAGTGATTTGATATGAATGCAAAAAACCGGGACACTACAAGAATGATTGTCCTCAAGCCAAAAAGAGAACATCAAAGAAGAAGGCGCTCAAGGCAACGTGGGATGATTCAAGTGTGTCCGAAGAAGAGTAGTCCAACACCGAGCAAGTTGCTCATTACGCGCTAATGACTTTAGGAGAAGAGGTATGTGATTTATTTCATGAAGATTTATCTTTTAAAGAACTCTCTATTGCTTTTCATGAATTATTTGATGAATGTAGAACTGTTAGCAAGCAGTTAAGTATCTTAAAGAAAGAGCATGCTTTGCTACAAGATAAGTTTGATAGTCTTCAAACTCCTCCATGCTCTAAGTGTGAGCATTTAGAAGCAATAAAAAATGAAAATTTACTTCTTAAAGAAACCTTAAACAAGTTTAAGGTTGGTAGCAAAGGATTAGATATGATCCTTGCACACAAGGGTCACGTCGCAAATAGAAATGGAATTGGATTTGTAAAAGGATTACATCAAAATCCTACCACTTTCATAAAAGGACCTACATTACATGTTTCCTCTTATATGAAATGCAACTTCTGTTGCAAATCCGGACATATTGCCTACAAATGTCCATTTAGGAAAATTAGTTCACAAAAATTAATATGGGTTCCTAAAGGAACTATAAAGGATTCAATAATAAATAACAAAGTTAGTGGATCAATTTTTGAGGCACCCAAAATCAAATGGGTACCTAAAAGTCATCCTCTTTTGTAGACAAACCCACAAGCTGGGAGCAAGAGATGGTATCTCGATAGTGGATGCTCAAGACATATGACTGGAGATCCATCTCATTTCTCTATGCTCACTAGCAAAGAAGAAGGGTACATCACCTTCGGAGATAACAACAAAGGCAAAATCATTGGCAAGGGAACTATTGGTAACAAATTTAGTTTTTCCATTGATGATGTTTTACTAGTTGATGGATTGAAACATAATCTCTTGAGTATTAGTCAACTATGCGATAAAGGTTATATCGTTAGATTCGAATCAAATGTGTATTATTGAAAAACCAAACAATAACTTGACAATGATTGCATTAAAACAAAATAATGTCTACACCATCAACCTTGATGAACCAAGTAATGAAATGTGCTTCTCCGCTCTAAATGATGATGCTTGGCTTTGGCATAGGAGATTAGGCCATGCAAGCATAAAACTAATATCTAAGATCTCATCTAGAGATTTAGTACGAGAGATTCCAAATATGAAGTTTACTAAGGACAAAGTATGTGATGTATGTCAACTAGGTAAACAAATAAAAACTAGTTTCAAACAAAAAAATTAAATTAGCACCACTAGACCACTACAATTGTTCCATTTAGATTTATTCGGACCAATTGACACAACAAGTCTAGGAGGAAGCAAATATGCATTTGTAATTGTGGATGACTATACTATGTACACTTGGACCTATTTCTTAGTCCATAAAAGTGATTGCTTCAAGTGCTTCTCTAAATTTTGTAAACTCACTCAAAACGAAAAAGGTTTCATGATTTCATCAATTCGGAGTGATCACGGTGGCGAATTTCAAAACCGCGACTTTCAAAATTTTTGTGAAGTTAATGGATACAATCACAACTTCTCCACTCCGAGGAATCCCCAACAAAATGGAGTAGTTGAAAGAAAAAATAGAAACCTACAAGAAATGGCAAGAACTATGTTAAATGAACATAGTTTACCTAAGTATTTTTGGGCCGAAGCCGTAAATACGGCTTGCTACATCATGAATATAGTCCTAATAAGACCATCCTTATCAAAAACTCCCTATGAATTATGGAATAACAAAAAACCAAATATTTCCTATTTTAAAGTTTTCGGTTGTAAATGCTTTATTTTGAATGAAAGGGATGTCTTAGGAAAATTTGATGCTAAATCCGATGAAGGCATCTTTTTTTGTTACTCTTTCGTTTCTAAGGCTTTTCGGGTTTTTAACAAAAGAATGTTAGTAATAGAAGAGTCTATTCATGTAGTTTTTAATGAAATTTCTAATTTAAAGAAAAATGATTTTGATGATGATCTTGGTTTTGATAATTTGAATTTAAATGAACCTCCTCCTCAAAATAGCAACTTGGATGCACCTTCTTCCGAAATTTCCTTACCCAAGGAATGGAAGTATATAGATGCTCATCCAAAGGAGCTAATTATAGGAGATACATCAAAAGGGGTTCAAACACATTCCTCTTTCAAGAATTTTTATGCTAATACCGCCTTCCTTTCTCAAATTGAACCTAAATGCATTGACGAGGCTTTAAAAGATGATTTTTGGGTCATTGCAATGCAAGAAGAATTGAACCAATTTGCGAGGAATGAGATATGGAAGCTTGTTCCTAGACCAAGTGACCACTTAGTCATAGGTACTAAGTGGGTCTTTAGAAACAAGCAAGACGAAAATGGTATCGTGGTTAGAAATAAGGCTAGATTAGTGGCCAAAGGTTTCAACCAAGAAGAATGTATCGATTACGAAGAAACCTTCGCTCCCGTGGCTCGATTAGAAGCCATAAGGATGCTCCTTGCCTATGCTAGTAGTAATAATTTTAAACTATTTCAAATGGATGTCAAAAGTGCTTTCTTGAATGGTTTTATTTTCGAAGAAGTATATGTCGAACAACTTCCCGGATTTGAAAATTCTCTTCTTCCTAATCATGTATTCAAATTGACTAAAGCTCTCTATGGCTTGAAACAAGTCCCTAGAGCTTGGTATGAAAGGCTTAGTTCTTTTCTTATTTTAAATAATTTTACCAAAGGCAAGGTTGATACTACATTGTTTATTAAACATTTTGAAAATAATTTTCTTATTGTGCAAATTTATGTTGACGATATTATTTTTGGCTCTTCGGATGAATCACTATGTGAATCATTTGCCAAATGTATGAGTCATGAATTTGAAATGAGTTTAATGGGTGAATTAACTTTCTTTTTAGGATTACAAATCAAACAACTTAGTGATGGTATATTTCTTAACCAATCCAAATATAATTAGAATTGTTAAAATGATTTAACATGGATAATTCAAAAGAAATAAACACCCCTATGATTACTGCGACTAAGTTAGATATGAATGAAAATAGTGAAAATTTCGATCAAAAAATATATAGGGGAATGATAGGTAGTCTACTCTACCTCACCACGACTAGACCAGATATTATGTTTAGTGTAGGACTTTGCGCTAGGTTTCAATCTAATCCTAAATTATCTCATCTTAAGAGTTTTAAAAGAATATTTAGGTATTTTAAAGGAACTCCAAATTTAGGATTGTGGTATCCAAAATCTGAAAAATTCGATCTAATAGCTTATGCAGATGCCGATTTTGGCGAATGCAGGATAGATAGAAAAAGTACATCCAGAACATGCCAATTTTTAGGACATGCACTTGTTTCTTGGACTTCTAAGAAACAAAATTCAGTTGCACTATTTACGGCAGAAGCCGAATACATTGCTGCAAGTGCATGTTGTGCACAAGTTATTTGGATGAAAAATACATTAGACGACTATGGAATTCACTTTACAAACATTCCATTAAAATGTGATAATACTAGTGCCATATGTCTTACTAAAAATCCAATTCAGCACTCTAGAACTAAGCACATCGACGTTAGGCATCATTTCATACGCGATCATATCCTTAACAATGATGTTGTTCTAGAATTCATTGACATAAAGCATCAATTAGCAGATATATTTACAAAAGCTTTAAACGAAGACCAATTTGAATTCATTAGAAGGGAATTAGGCATGTTAAATTGTCCCTAAAATGAGCTTCACGAAAAATGACTCGTCCTTTTCCTTTCTTTTGTGAATTTGATTTCTTCCTTCTTCTTCAATTCAAAATGATCCATTAAAGTATAACTTATTATCTTGAGGGAAGAAGCTAAACAAGAGGAAGAAAAAAAAAATTTTCTTTCCTCCACGGGATGCTAGCGGTGGCGCCGCTAGATCCGGCGGTAGCACCACCTGAGCGCTCGGGCGCCAAGCGGTGACACCGCTCGGTTTGGCGGTGGCACCGACCGAGCAACACTTATTAACCCGAGGGGTTAGGGCCGGCGGTGACTCCGCCCCCAACCCGAAGAAAAAGCTCTCAAAACCCTATCTCATTCCCTCTAACCCTCATTCTAACTCTTAGAAGCATTGGAGAAGGATTCTTGGTGGTCCAAGCTTTCCATCTCTCAACATAATCTCCATAAGGTAACACTTGAAATCCCTCTTTTCTTTTCTCTTTCCCTTGCTTATTTTTCGCAATTTCATCATCATCTTGTCTAGATAATGGCTCCTAAGAGATCAAAAGGAAAAGGGATTGAAGGAGATTCATATGACCATGATCTTTTTAGATCAAAAGAGGTAGCCCTTAGCTTTCCAAAATTTGAAACATGATATATCCATAAGGGAAAATACGTTGATCTGGATGAACTAGAGGATTTAGAACCCATTAGGTGGTTTGCACACCTAGAAGCTCTACCTCTACTAGAATTAGATGAACCAATCTATCCGCGGTTAGTTAGATTGTTCTATGCCAACCTATATGAGGACAACGATAGCCTAAGCACTTACCTTCTAGGAACACCCATTAGAATATTTGACAACACTATTTGTAAGCTAATTGGCATAACTGAAAAAGATAGGGGATGCTATTTTAAAGGTAAATGGGACGTCAACACAATAGGAGCAACCTATACCGAAGCCGCAGAAACAATTTTTGCAAATCCAAACCTTGGCTTCCTACCCAAGAGCTGTGAACAATTTCATATTCCCCAAACAATTACTGCCTTTCAACTCTAAAATTCTTCATCACATTATCACAAGTATCATATTCCCCAAACAATTTCATCTTGACGAAATAAGTCAAATAGAGATAAGTACCATGTATTGGATTATGACCAGTCAGCATAATTGTTTTGGGTACTCAATTCGGCAACACATGCAGGATATTATGGCTAAAGATACTATGTTGCCATATGGGAGGTTAATCACTAGATTTCTTCATGCCTATGACATTTGCATCCCACCCGATGAAGAATCTATTCAAAATGATCGATATAACATAATAAATAAAAACCTACTGAAAATACTGAGGTGCACATTTAGCAATGGCATATGGGTTAGGCAGCCTAGAAGGACTGATCCAATTCCTCCACCAATAGAACACCCCGAAACACCAATTCTTATGGGTAATGAATCTCCTCCCCCTAGTCCCTTTGGCGCAGCACCTTCAGCTCCTGTTTCCTCCTCTGAAGATCTCATTATGGTGGAACTATCTTAGATCAAATTCCAGTAAGATCAACTCAAATCACAGCAAGAACAAATTCAAAATCAACAACTTGAAATTTTGAAGACACTACGACAAATGAATGAAAAAATAGATATCATGTATCAGCATTGTGGATTACCTCCTAAGGCTTAAATTGATGTATCTTGTTATTCTGTTCTGTTTACTTTTAACAACAAGTTCAAAGTTTGTTATCGCTTGAATGATAACCGATACTTCCTTTTAGATAACTACTATTTTGATCTGCATAAATGATGATTTCTTTTGGATAAACTATTTCTGGCAAATTTGAATGATGAATTTTGTTTACTATTAAATGCTAAACTTTTTTAATGATTCAATGATCATTTTTAGCGAATTCTATGATCATCAATTAGCTGGCTTGTCTCTTTTTGTTGATGACAAAGGGGGAGAAGTGAGGACTAAGTGATGACTTACACCATATCGATAGCATGACTTATATGCAAAATCCTTGAAAATATCACAAGATTGATTGATCATATTGAAAGCATGCCTTACATCTATATCATGAAATTTATATTGAAAATATTTATCTTCTATCGTAGTAAAATTCGTCCCTTATCATTTAACTTATGATTTTCATCAAAATTTCGTACTTACTATTGTTTAACGAGGATTACGATAAGCTCTACGGTTAGAATTTATCGGGTTATGCTTGAATCCAATGGGATGAAATTCAAGTGTTTTTATCTTCTCATAATATAGCATATAGATAGGGGGAGTTATGTTTAACTCCGTCATCAATTGATTGCCATCATCAAAAAGGGGGAGATTGTTGAATCTCGAATTTTGATGATATAATCAAATGGTGGGTTAATTGATCTAATCCATATTATTGAGTTAAGTGTGCAGGATTAACTACGATAACCAGAAAACATAAAGCAAGGATACCAGAGTAAAGTTCGATGGACGTTTAAGAGTCCGAAGAATCGTCGGAGATGCTGCCGGAACCAACCGATAAGAAATCGGGAACCTGTCGGAATTTTCGGAAGTTCACCGAAGAGATTGTCGGAGGTTCACGGAGATCACCGAGAAGGCTCGGCTACTCGTTAAAGTCATCACAAGTTTGGGAGCTTGATCGGAGTCCGTCAGAAGAAGTTCGTCGGAAAGCTTGCCGGAACAAGACTCGACGTTCGCGGTTGAAAACTTGCTTAGGATGTGTTTTGTTATGTAGTTCACTTGTAATTAGGATTAGGATTAAGAGATAATCCTATATCCTGGTTAGGGGCCAACTGGGCCCAAAGTCAGATTTGGTTTGGGCTCAAATTAAGCCAAACCAATGAATCGGAGAGCCAAGCGGTGGCACCGCCCGGCACCCGAGTGCTGAGCGGTGGCATCGCTTGGCTGGGCAGTGGCACCGCCAGCATCGGGAACATAAGAGAATTCAAATTTTTTGGAGCCCAAATTTGAATCCTCTTTAGGCCTATAAATACCCCTCAAGTCTCAACTAAGAATACAACTCTTTGAGCAGCAAGTGATTAAGAGAAAAGTCTTAGAAGAGTCTTTGCCTTTCTTGTTTTCAATTTGCTAGAGAGTTCTCCTCCTTATTTTTTGGTGAAAATTTGTAAGAGGTTGAACTGCATGTAAAAGGTTGTAAGAGGGGTATTTGCCCTTCCATTTCAAGAGATTTGCTAGTGGAATGTGGGAGCCTCATCGAAGAGGGGCCTCGCAAGTGGATGTAGGTCATTTGACCGAACCACTCTAAAATCGGCGTGATCTCTGGTTTGCATCTCATTATTGCTATTTACATTACTGTAAACCTTCTTACATGCTTTAGTTCCTTATTACCTTTGCTGCGCAACTTTAAGAATACGCTTTCAAGTTAAGTTTTTCAAGTTCCGTTCTTATCGTACGAAAGATTTATCGAAAATGATTGTTTTAATCCACTGCACTAATTCACCCCCCCCTCTTAGTGCCGCTCCGATCCTAACAGGCGGCATTAGCACAAAAATTCTTGAAAAAGGAACGAGTTTGAACCCTTTTTGATGTATCTCCTATAATTAGCTCCTTTGGATGAGCATCTATATACTTCCATTCCTTGGGTAAGGAAATTTCGGAAGAAGGTGCATCCAAGTTGCTATTTTGAGGAGGAGGTTTATTTAAATTCAAATTATCAAAACCAAGATCATCATCAAAATCATTTTTTTTAAAATTAGAAATTTCATTAAAAACTACATGAATAGACTCTTCTATTACTAACGTTCTTTTGTTAAAAACCCGTAAAGCCTTAGAAATGGAAGAGTAACCAAGCAAGATGCCTTCATTGGATTTAGCATCAAATTTTCCTAAGACATCCCTTTCATTCAAAATAAATCATTTACAACCGAAAACTTTAAAATAGGAAATATTTGGTTTTTTGTTATTCCACAATTCATAGGGAGTTTTTGATAAGGATGGTCTTATTAGGACTATATTCATGATGTAGCAAGCCGTATTTACGGCTTCGGCCCAAAAATACTTAGGTAAACTATGTTCATTTAACATAGTTCTTGTCATTTCTTGTAGGTTTCTATTTTTTCTTTTAACTACTCCATTTTGTTGGGGATTCCTCGGAGTGGAGAAGTTGTGATTGTATCCATTAACTTCACAAAAATTTTGAAAGTCGCGGTTTTGAAATTCGCCACCGTGATCACTCCGAATTGATGAAATCATGAAACCTTTTTCGTTTTGAGTGAGTTTACAAAATTTAGAGAAGCACTTGAAGCAATCACTTTTATGGACTAAGAAATAGGTCCAAGTGTACATAGTATAGTCATCCACAATTACAAATGCATATTTGCTTCCTCCTAGACTTGTTGTGTCAATTGGTCCGAATAAGTCTAAATGGATCAATTGTAGTGGTCTAGTGGTGCTAATTTGATTTTTTGGTTTGAAACTAGTTTTTATTTGTTTACCTAGTTGACATACATCACATACTTTGTCCTTAGTAAACTTCATATTTGGAATCCCTCGTACTAATTCTCTAGATGAGATCTTAGATATTAGTTTCATGCTTGCATGGCCTAATCTCCTATGCCAAAGCCAAGCATCGTCATTTAGAGCGGAGAAGCACATTTCATTACTTAGTTCATCAAGGTTGATGGTGTAGACATTATTTTGTTTTAATGCAATCATAGTCAAGTTATTGTTTGGTTTTTCGATAATACACATATTTGATTCGAATCTAACGATATAACCTTTGTCGCATAGTTGACTAATACTCAAGAGATTATGTTTCAATCCATCAACTAGTAAAACATCATCAATGGAAAAACTAAATTTGTTACCAATAGTTCCCTTGCCAATGATTTTGCCTTTGTTGTTGTCTCCGAAGGTGACGTACCCTTCTTCTTTGCTAGTGAGCATAGAGAAATGAGATGGATCTCCAGTTATATGTCTTAAGCATCCACTATTGAGATACCATCTCTTGCTCCTAGCTTGTGGGTTTGTCTACAAAAGAGGATGACTTTTAGGTACCCATTTGATTTTGGGTGCCTCAAAAATTGATCCGCTAACTTTGTTATTTATTATTGAATCCTTTATAGTTCCTTTAGGAACCCATATTAATTTTTGTGAACTAATTTTCCTAAATGGACATTTGTAGGTAATATGTCTGGATTTGCAACAGAAGTTGCATTTCATATAAGAGGAAACATGTAATGTAGGTCCTTTTATGAAAGTGGTAGGATTTTGATGTAATCCTTTTACAAATCCAATTCCATTTCTATTTGCGACGTGACCCTTGTGTCCAAGGATCATATCTAATCCTTTGCTACCAACCTTAAACTTGTTTAAGGTTTCTTTAAGAAGAAAATTTTTATTTTTTATTGCTTCTAAATGCTCACACTTAGAGCATGGAGGAGTTTGAAGACTATCAAACTTATCTTGTAGCAAAGCATGCTCTTTCTTTAAGATACTTAACTTCTTGCTAACAGCTCTACATTCATCAAATAATTCATGAAAAGCGATAGAGAGTTCTTCAAAAGATAAATCTTCATTAAATAAATCACATACCTCTTCTCCTCAAGCCATTAGCGCGTAATGAGCAACTTGCTCGGTGTTGGACTCCTCTTCTTCGGACGCGCTTGAATCATCCCACGTTGCCTTGAGCGCCTTCTTCTTTGATGTTCTCTTTTTGGCTTGAGGACAATCGTTCTTATAGTGTCCCGGTTTTTTGCATTCATAGCAAATCACTTGGTCCTTCTTTTGTTCAAATTTATTTTTTGTATTATTTTTAAATTTGTTCTTTCTTAAATATTTTTTAAATTTTTGAGTCAAAAGTGTAATGTCATTGTCACTATCCTCATCACTTGATGTTCCTTTCAAGTGGTCTTCTTGTGATTTGAGTGCCATATCCTTCCTGTTCTTTGGAAGGGGGTTCTCGAGCTCGTCATGAGCTTGACATGTCATTTCGTAGGTCATTAGAGACCCAATGAGTTCTTCAAGAGGGAATGCTTTAAGGTCTTTGGCCTCTTGAATGGCCGTAACTTTTGGATCCCAATTTTTATGGAGGGATCTTAAGATTTTAGTTACTAGTTCAAAGTTAGTAAAATCTTTACTAAGAGCTTTGAGTCCATTGATGACATCCGTAAACCGGGTGTACATGTCTCCGATGGACTCACTTGGTTTCATTCGGAAAAGTTTGTAAGAGTGCACAAGGATGTCGATTTTGGACTCTTTCACTCGGCTAGTGCCTTCATGAGTGACCTCAAGAGTTCTCCAAATATCAAAAGCCGAATCACGAATTGAAACACGATTAAATTCATTTTTGTCTAGTGCACAAAACAAGGCATTCATAGCCTTTGCATTTAAAGCAAAAACCTTCTTCTCCGATTCATTCCATTCGCTCATCCGAAGAGAAGATTTTTGAAATCCGTTTTCAACAATAGTCCAAAGCTCGAAATCCATAGAAATGAGGAAGATCCTCATCTGAGTCTTCCAATAGGTATAATTCGTCCTATTAAACAAGGGTGGGCATGTGATAGAATGACCCTCATGCATGCCGGAGTAAGCCATCTCTCTTGGGTATTAAACCAAATATGAGAGTGAGCCTAGCTCTGATACCAATTGTTAGGATCGGAGCGGCACTAAGAGGGGGGGGGGGGGGGGGGGTGAATTAGTGCAGCGGCTTAAAACGTTGGTTTCGACAAATCTTTCGTACGATAAAAATATGAATCGGAAGTGCTTAACTTGAAAGCGTATTCGCAAAGTTGTGCAGTAAATGTAATGAGGAAATAAAGCAAGTAAGAGGGTTTGCAGTAATGTAAATAGCAGTAATGAAATGCAAACCAGAGATTACGCCGTTTTTAAAGTGGTTCGGTCAAGTGACCTACATCCACTTGCGAGACCCCTCTTCGATGAGGCTCCCATCTTCCACTAGCAAATCTCTTGAAAGGGAAGGGTAAATACCCCTCTTACAACTTTTACAAGCGGTTCACTCTCTTACAGATTTTCAGCAAGAAAGAAGGAGGTGAACACTAGCAAATTGAAAATAAGAAAGGCAAAGACTCTTCTAAGACTTTTCTCTCAATCACTTGCTGCTCAAAAAGTTGTATTCTCAGTTGAGACTTGAGGGGTATTTATAGACCTCAAGAGGATTCAAATTTGGGCTCTAAAAAATTTGAATTCTCTTCTGTTCCCGATGCTGGCGGTGCCACCGCCCAGCGCTCGGGTGTTGGACGGTGCAACCGCCGAACCCAGGAGGTGTCACCGCCCAGCTCTCGGGTGTTGGGCGCTGCCACCGCCCAGCCCAGGCGGTGCCACCGCCCAGCTCTCGGGTGCTGGGCAGTTCTACCGCCCAGCCAGGCGATGCCACCGCTTGGCTCCCCGATTCACTGGTTTGGCTTAATTTTAGCCCAAACCAAATCTGACTTTGGGCCCAGTTGGCCCCTAAACAGGATATAGGATTATCTCTTAATCCTAATCCTAATTACAAGTGAACTACATAACAAAAAAAACATCCTAAGCAAGTTTTCAACCGTGAACGTCGAGTCTTGTTCCGGCGAGCTTTCCGATGAACTTCTTCCGACGAACTCCCTGCAAGCTCCCGTTCTTGTGATGACTTTAACAAGTAGCCGAGCCTTCTCGGTGATCTCCGTGAACCTTTGACGATCTCTTCGGTGAACTTCCGAAAATTTCGATAGGTTCCCGATTTCTTCTCGGTTGGTTCCGGCAGCATCTCCGACTATTCTTCGGACTCTTAAACGTCCATCGATCTTGACTCCGGTATTCTTGCTTTGTGTTTTCTAGTTATCGTAGTTAATCCTGCACACTTAACTCAATAATATGGATTAGATCAATTAACCCATCAATTGATTTTATCATCAAAATCTGAGATTCAACAAGGATTGGATTTCCTTGTATCGTTTGGGGATTGCGATGTAGTGATCCAGTACGTCCGTAGTCGATAAGTCGGGTGAATTATTATAGAGATAATAATTCACTGAGCCCGATAGGGTTCTAATAGATATGACTCACGGCTAACTCAATATTAGGCCTAGAGGGTTACACACAAATGATAGGCGTTGCCACGAGTAGAGGTTTGAATATGAGATATCCATTGGAGCCCTTGTCTTATTGGATATCCAATAAGGCCCTGAATTATTGGATCCTATGGATGAGATCCAATAAGAGCTAATAAGAGATTATTTGGTAAAAATCCACTAATCTAAAAGGCTTACGTAGTTGGATGAAGATCTAGTATCCAATATGACAGGATCCATTAGGGTTAAGTTGACAAGGGGCCTCTATAAATAGGAGGGAACTAAAGACCCATAGGCTAGAGGTTCTTTTTGGTTGCCTCCTCCTATTCTCCTCTCTCCCTCTCCTCCTCAAACTGTAGCCCCTATTTGGGGCGTGTCGACAGCAAGAAGGGGTAGCCCCTTCTTGATTGCGTGATGCGCACGAGGAAGAGTTTTGGACATTGATTTGAGGAACATCTTTGCAGCCTCTACCATGTGGATCACTACTAGAGAGGAGGACAGTTGACCTTCTTCATCCTCTCCCATAGATCTATAGGATTTTAGGGATATACGATCTCCCTAGGTAATTCTCTTATGCATAGTTTTTCAATTTCGCAGGTTTCTACACACCAACTTTTGCATGACAATGAAACCTTCTTCTATGCGAGAATTCTAGGATTTTTTTTTTTTGTTCTTCCACTACGGATGTAATGTCACCCCTAAATTTTTCAATAGCCCGGTATATAGTCTCTAAGATATTAGGTGGAGGGACTATAGATATATGGTAACTGAGAATATATAGGTCCAAAGGATTAGATTCTCCTGTATCATTTAGGGACTACAGTGTAGTGGCCTAATACTGTAACATCCCCCATTTTTTAAAAATTTAGTAAAAGGTTTGTTTGTAAAAATAAGGATTATTTAATAATTATTTTATATTAAATGATATTATATTAAAATTTTATGGCTAGGGACCTAAGAGTAAATATTAGAAGTTTGATATAATTTATGAAAGATTCAGATTTAAGTTAAAAAAAAAAAATAGTGGACATGTGTCACTAGCTAAACTAAGGTTGGTGTCACTTATCTTTGCTCTAAAGATGACACCTAGCTCCTTTCATGCATGCATGACATCTTGCAACTTTTGCATTAGCCAAAACTCAAATAATTAATGAAAGCTTAAAGAAACAAACCTGAAGAGTTGCAGCCAACGTGAGTTTGAGAAGAGAAGGGAAGAAGAAGAAGAAGAAGAAGAAGAAGAACTAGAGGTTTTTCATCAATTTTCCCACATTTGGGATTCAAATAATTTTAAGGCAAGTGTTCTAACCCCATCCCACAGTAACCTTAATCTCTGTTTCCATTTTTATTCTGTAAAATTTGAAAGATTTCAACTGAGAACCAGACCTTCTTTCGTTTTGATATAAAGCTATGAATCTATAATTTTTCGGTAATCTGATCTCTATGCAATGTTTCGGTCATAACATTTTGTAATAAACTCTGATTTAGAAAAAACATTTTCCATTTGAAAGTAGACAAATAAATCTTTATTTTGATACTAATATCGAATGATTTAGAGTTTAAATGCCTACTAAGACTTCTGTTTAAATTAACCCTACAGATTCTGCAAAACAGAGACTGAAATTTTTGACCTCTTGTTGCTTAACTACTTATAACTTTCTGCTATGAACTCAGATTCATACAAAGTATAATGTATTCGAAGCTAGACTCAAAATACTTTCTTAATATACCTGATTTGAAATTTTTGGAGTACAATTTCTAACTGAAACATCTACTTTCATCGACCCTATAGATTCAGTAAAATAGAGCTAATATTTTCAGACCTTTTGCTACGAAATTACCTGTAACTCCCTGTTGTAAATTCCAATTCTTGTAAAACTTGATTTGCCTAAAACTAGATTGATAAAGCTTTCTAATGACACCTATTTTGTATAAATTAGAGCATAACTGGTTATCCAAATAGTTCATACAATGTTCCTATCAAATTCTGCCAGAATCTAGCTTTGGTCGATTTCGGCTTTCCTTGTTTCTTCTCTTTGGAAATTGATTTCGGCAAAAACTCTTACTTTAGTTAAGCTTTACATTATTACCTTAAATTCCTGTATACTTTTCTCCTTTATTTATTTGTACATCTGTAGCTATCATCTAAAGTTCATGTCTGCATCGTAATGATTCGGCACATGCATCCCATTGTTCCGCATTTGCTTTCGATATGTGCCTATTCCGGTTTCATTTCTTTAGACATTGAATTCATCTAACTTTCTTATTTCAATTGAGCTATATGTGATTTCTTGAAATCCTTGTATGTTCTTCCTTTTGTTTCCTTTTAAATCTGAATACATTTGTGAAAGATTATGTTTGTATCGTAGTGACTCGAAAGGCATATGTACATTTCATTGTTCCGCATGTGCTTCCGATATGTCCCAATTCATTATTCACAATACCCTTTTGTACTCTAGTGTTTATGGGATTATTTGGACCTTTGCCAGAAATGGTAAAGGGTATGTGCTTAGAGCCCGCAATGCTCTAGATTATGTTTGGTGGTCATTCAGAAACGGATGGACCATATTATGTTTGGAATCCCACTTCACCTTCTATTTGTTTGATATGAAATTCAGAGCCGACCTAACACTTGGGCAGGGTGAGAGGGCTCGAGTAGGAAAGGGCTACTCGTGGATGGAGTCGAGAACTCATCACGGTGTGAAGCCACCATTGAGTTAAACCTCACATGCACTATGCTAGAGTATGACATTTGAGCTTCTATTTCATATTTGTTCTTTGATATATTCTGAAATGCTTATTATGCTTCCAAAATATTTTCATATGCCATTGATATGTTCTGAAGCATTTCATTCACCATTGATATGTTCCGAACTACTTCATATGCCATTGATATCCAAAATGCTCCTTACGTCTTTGTTATGCCTTGAAATTACCATATGTCATCGATATGCTCCTTATGCCAATGATATGCTCCAATTACCTTTCCTCAATTGTATGAACAAAACGTGCTTCGAACGATACGACATTATAATTTTGCATTCAAACAAAACATGCTACTGTTTGATCTTGTATTTCTACTTTGTATTTTGATACCTTATTTGTTTGAAACCTGTCCTCTTTGCTATGGATATGTTAGTCATTTGCTGAGCTTTATATGCTCACCCCGTTGCTATATAAATTTTTCAGGATAGCTTATCGCTCGCTAAAATATGTAAATTGGGTTGAGGTAGTGGAAGGCTAGAAGATTTTGGGGCAAATATTTTGTACTTGATAGGTTGATGTTGTATAAGTTCTTTTTGGGTGTAATGAAATATCAATGATAAATCTAGATTGATGTATCTTGTAAATATTTGAAAAGTACCTCTTATGTCAGGATTTTGGAAATGTTTAGTTTAAATTGTGTACTGATATAAACATGTAGTACATGTTAGTTTTGTGATTGTGGAAGGCTAGAAGATTTTGGGGCAAATATTTTGTACTTGATAGGTTGATGTTGTATAAGTTCTTTTTGGGTGTAATGAAATATCAATGACAAATCTAGATTGATGTATCTTGTAAATATTTGAAAAGTACCTCTTACGTCAGGATTTTGGAAATGTTAAGTTTAAACTGTGTACTGATATAAACATGTAGTACATGTTGGTTTTGTGATTGCATTAATTATCACGCTTATGGATTTATGATATAGTTATGGTTTAGTTAAGTTGCTTTTGGATTTTAATAATCATCTAGTGACATGATGTATGATTATAAACTACACATGTTTTGTGAATTGTGGATTGTAGAGGTAAATAACTTGAATGTTTTTCTTAGTGACCTCAAATGTGTGATTGGATCCTGGATTATTTGTTGAATTATAATATTATCAATCTTGAATTAGGTTCACACCTCCTAAATGAAAATTAAATTCGGGGGGGCGTGACAAATACCTCCATAGCCAATGAGTTGAGTGAATTATTATAGAGATAATAATTCACTTGTTAGGACCAAGAGCACTAAGAGAGGGGGGTGAATTAGTGCAGCGGAAAACTTTCAACGATTAAAAAGGTGTTCGTACGATAAAAGCGATTTCGGTAGAAAAGCCGATTCGTAAATCTCTTTAACTTGTAATCAAGCGAGTTGTAGTTAAAGGAAATCTATGAAGGCAATTTTGTAGTTATGATGAAAGTTAAAATGTAAGCGCAAAATGGAATATGATGTTCGTACGATAAAACTGATTTACGTCTAAATGCCGATTCGGAAAATACTGAACTTTAAAACACGATCGTAAATGTGCAAAAGGCAGTAAGCTATTGAGGAGGTTTGCAGTAAGGATAAGATGCTCAAAGTAAATGCAAACCAAGATTTAGAGTGGTTCGGTCAATCTTGACCTACATCTAGTTTTGGCTTCCTCCACCGACGAGGTCACCGACATCTACTAGAGGCCTTCCTTCAATAGGCGAAGGCCAACCACCATTTTACAGTTTCACTCCTTTTGACGGGCTTAGGAGACAACCCTTACAGAATTTTCTCTCCTTTCTTTAAAGATCAGAACTTGGAAGAAAAGAGGGAGAAGAACTTTTGGCCTTTACAATAATTTTGAGCTCTAAAAATCACAGAATAAGATCAGGATTTCGGTGTGTTTTTTGTTCTCTTTCAGTGCTGAAAGGGTGGGGTATTTATAGGCCCCAACCCAATTTAAATTTCGAGCTCAAAACTGTCAATTCCTGGAATTTCGGGATCTGGCGGTTGCACCTCCTGACTGAGGCGGTTGCACCGCTTGGTAGAGCTCGAAGATTGAGCCTCTGGGCAGTGCCACCTCTTGTCAGGGACAGTTGCACCTCCTGCCAGAGCTCGAAGACCGAGCTCAGGCGGTGCCACCGCCCGACTGAGGCGGTTGCACCTCCTGTCAAAGCTCGAAGACCGAGCTCAGGCGGTGCCACCTCCTGGCTGGGGCGGTTCAACCGCTTGGCAGAAATTAGGGTCCGAATGGGTTGATCCATTCGGCCCAATTTGGGTTTTTCAGGGGCCCAATTGCCCCAAGATTAAGTTAATGGGATCACCTCCCATTTTCAACTTAATCATTGTGCTAACTATAATATTTCCTAAGACATTTACTGCAACTTGCTCCGGTGCGTCAATCGCTTCTTCCGGCGAGCTTCCGACGAACTTCCGTCGATCATCCGATGAACCCTCGGTGATGCTCCTGCGGACTTCCGGCAAACTCCTGGACTTGCGACGATCCACTTGGCGAGTTCTGACGAGCTTCTTTGGCAAGCTCATGGACTTCTCGGATTTGTTCCCACAAAACCTCCGACGACTGTCCGAACTTCCGTCGAACTCTCGAACTCCCAACGTGATCATTATCTTGATTCCGACGTAACTCCTGCTGCATATCTTACTTTCATCATAGTTAATCCTGCACACTTATCTCAACATATAGATTAGATAACAAATGACAATTGACTTCATCATCAAAATCCGAGATTCAACAATCTCCCCCTTTTTGATGATGACAATCAATTGATAATGGAGTTAACCTTAGCCAGAGCTCGGAGACCGAGCCCAGACGGTGCCACCTCTGTCAGGGGTGGTTGCACCTCCTGCCATAGCTCGAAGACTGAGCTCCGGCGGTGCCACCGCCTGACTGAGGCGGTTGAACCGCCTGGCAGAAATCAGGGTCTGAATGGGTTGATCCATTTGGCCCAATTTGGGTTTTTCAGGGGCCCAATTGCCCCAAGATTAAGTTAATGGGATCACCTCCCATTTCTAACTTAATAATTGTGCTAACTATGATATTTCCTAAGACATTTACTGTAACTTGCTCTGGTGCGTCAATCGCTTTTTCCGGCGAGCTTCCGGCGAACTTCCGTCGATCATCCGATGAACCCTCGGTGATGCTCCTGCGGACTTCCGGCAAACTCCTGGACTTGCGACGATCCACTTGGTGAGTTCCGACGAGCTTCTTTGGCAAGCTCATGGACTTCTCGGATTTGTTCTCGTAGAACTTCCGATGACTGTCCGAACTTCTGTCGAACTCTCGAACTCCCAACGTGATCATTGTCTTGATTCCGGCGTAACTCCTGCTGCATATCTTACTTTCATCATAGTTAATCCTGCACACTTATCTCAACATATAGATTAGATAACAAATGACAATTGACTTCATCATCAAAATCCGAGATTCAACATCACTAAGCCAGAAAGAGTTTTGATATGTATAACTCATAGCCAGCCGATATTGGGCCTAAAGGGTCACACACATATTATAGGTGTTGTGACAAATAGAGGTTTGGATATGAGATATCCGTCGAAGCCCATATCTTAATGGATATCCAATAAGCCCCTGAATTATTGGATCCTATAGATGAGATCCAATAAGAGACAATGAGAGATTATTGGATAGAGATCTACTAATCTAAGAGGCTTGAGTAGTTGGATGGAGATCCAATACCTAATAGGACAGGATCCATTAGGGTTAAGTTGATAGGAGACGTCTATAAATAGGAGACAACCAAAGGGTCATAAGCTAGGCTTCTTGGTTACCCCCACCTATTCTCCTATCCCCTCCTCCTCCTTAAATAGTAGGTTTGGAGATTTGGACACCAATTTGAGGAGCGTCTTCGCAGCCCCTATCGTATGGATCACCACTAGAGAGGAGGACTCATTACCTCCTTCATTCTCTCCCATAGATCTACTGAAATTCTGAGATATACGATCTCCCTAAGAAACACAACTATCTCACATGTGGTTTTCAGTTTCACATATTTTTGTGCACCAATCTACGCACGACGATAAATCCTTTTTATTAAAATCTGAGATTTTGTTTTATGTTCTTCCGTTGCAAATATGATGTCACTCCTAGATTTCCCTATAGTAGTATCAGAGCTAGGTTGTTCGTGCAATAGATTTGTTTTGAACTGTGTATGTTGTGTTTAGAAAAGCTTTTGACATCAAAATCATTGATGAAAAAGGCGAGAGAGGGTAGCAATTATTGCTGCCCTTGTAGGTTGGCCAAAGGCCGCTTGCAGCCTTAGCCGAGAGCTTAACCTAGCCGGCTGTGTGCAAGTAGTCGGCGATGTAGGCAGGCAACCGCACAGGCGACACCTACAGGTAAGGGTAATGCCCCTCTCCCCCACTCCCGCCCCCATCCCCCACCCCCTCATAGAGGCCACCATCGGTAGGGTGGGAGGCCAGAAGCACAGGGAAGGGATTAGGTTTTTTAGGGAAAATATATTTTTGTCCCTATGAATTTTAAAATTTTCATAGTATGTCCTTTCTGGGCAAAGACCAGTGCTCCCACTACGGCAAATCTAAGCACTGAAAGAGGAACAACAAAGAGTACCTTGTAGAGAGGGCGAAATAGAAGCTTGAAGAAGCTTAAGGTACATTTATGATCAGTCTCCATTTGTTAGAGTTATGATAACATATGGATATCGGATACTGGGAGTGCTTATCACATCTGCAATTCATAGCAAATTTTGGTAAAGCCTACGAGATTAGCGAGAGAAACATTGTATAATGGTTTGTTTATGCTAGACACTGCTCCACATATCATGAATGTAAGTGAGTCTAAGAGAAAATGAGATAAGATGAATAGTGTATACTTGTGGAATTGTAGGCTAGGTGATATCCATGAGGGAAGGATTCAAAAGTTGCTAAAGTATGGATACCTAGATCCACTCGACTATGAGTCATATGCAACTTGCGAGCCTTGCCTTCGTGAAAAGTTGACCAACTCTCCATTTAGTGGAATTGGAGAGAGAGCCACTAAGTTGTCGGAACTTATACTTAGTGATGTTTGTGGTCCTATGTCAACTCAGGCCATAGGTGGTTACTCCTACTTCATTACTTTCATTAACGATTTCTCTACGTATGGGCATATGTACTTGATATAGTACAAGTCCGAGGCCTTCGAGAAATTCAAGGAGTATAAGAATGAAGTGGAGAACTAGACTAGAAAGATTATCAAGACTCTTCAATCATATCGAGGTGGTGAGTACTTGAGTACAGAGTTCATCCAATTCCTCAAGGACCATGGGATTATGTCTTAATAGATACATCCTTATACACCTCAGCTCAATAGTGTATCTGAGAGGAGAAATCACACACTGTTAGACATGGTGTGATCCATGATGAGTTTGCCAACCTAACCATTCCATTTTGGGGATACACCCTAGAGATCGAAACTTATCTTCTGAATATAATTCCAATTAAGTCGATAGTGTCTACTCCATATTGATGAATCTCATATTTTGATGATGAAATCAATTATAAATTGTTTGATCTAATCTTTATATTAAGAAAATTATGCAGGATTAACTACGATAGTAGTAAGACATAAAGCAGGTATTGTGTCGGAGTCAAGATTGAGATCTCGTTGGGAGTTCAAGAGTTCGTCGGAAGTCCAAACGCTCGACGGAAGTTCTACCGGAACCAACCGAGAAGTCCAGGAGCTTGCTAAAGAAGCTCATCAGAACTTGCTAAGAAGATCATGGTAAAGTCTAGGAGCTTATCGGGGTTCCATCAGAACATTGCTGAGAGTTCGTCGGGAGATCACCGGAAGCTCGTCGGAAGAGCAATTGACGTACCAGAACAAGAGTGCTTTGATTATATTTTAGTTATTATAGTTAGACAATAAATTGAGTTAAAATTGGTAGGTAATCCCACTAACTTAATTAGGGGCCAATTAGGCCCTTAACAAGGCTAAAATGGGTTGGATTGGACAGCCCATTCAGCCCCCGAAAACATGGCCGGCGGTAGCACCGCCTGGCAGACCCACTCTCCCAAGTGGTCTGGACGGTGGTACTGTTGGTAGTTAATGCTGTTAGTGGTAGTACCACTGGCAGTTAATGCTACCAGCGATGGTACCGCCCCTGTCAGGTGGTGGTACCGCCAGAGCTCGGTCTCTGAGCTCTGTCATGTGGTTGTACCACCTAAACTGAGCGGTGGTACCACCTAGTGTCAAGTGTCATGTGGTAGTACTACCCAGTAATGGTGGTGGTACCGACAATACCCCGAAATCTGGGGATATGATACTTTTTTACTCTAATTTTAAAGCCAATGGGGCCTATAAATACCCCATCCTTTTCTGCATTAAAGGGCACAAAAGTATTAGCATAATCTTGAGTCTTTGAAGTGTTAAAGAGTTATAAAAGTACTAGAGTCCTCCTCCTCCCTTTCTAAGTATTGAGATCATTCAAGAGAGGTGTGAGACTTGTAAAAGCTGTCTCCTAAGCCCATGAAAAGGAGAAAGTACTGTAAAAGGTTATTGGTTTTCGCCTATTAAAGGAAGGTCTTTAGTGGACGTCGGTTACCTCAACGGAGGAGGAATCCGAAAGTTGATGTAGGTCACAATGACCGAACTACTCTAAATTCTGGTTTTCTTTTCATTTGTGCAATTTACATTACTACAAACATCCTTAAATCTTCTCTTTACACTTTTACGAAAGCTTTCAAATTTAATCTCTCTCTGAAATGGATTGAATCGAAACAGATATTTTTTAGAATCGGGTTTAATCAAGAAAATTTTTCACTGCATTAATTCACCCCCTACCACCCCCCCCCCCCCCCCCTCATCCCCCACCCCTCTTGGTGCGCTCTTGATCCTAACAATTGGTATCAAAGCAAGGTTCACTCTCATTTGGTTTAAAACCCAAGAGAGATGGCATTTGCCGGCAACCAAGAGGGTCATTCATTCAATTACTTATCCACCCATGTTCAATGGGATGGATTACATATATTGGAAGGTTAGATTGAGGATCTTCCTAATTTCAATAGATTTTGAATAATAGAATATTATAGAAAATGGGTTTCAAAAGTCTTCTCTTCCAATGAACGATTGGAATGAGTTGGAGAAGAGGATTTTTGCTTTAAATGTCAAGGCTATGAATGCCTTATTTTGTGCTTTAGATAAAAACGAGTTCAATCGTGTGTCTATTTGTGAAATGACTTTTGATATTTGGCACACACTCGAAGTGACTCATGAAGGCACTAGTAGAGTGAATGAGTCGAAAATTAATCTTTTATAGCACACTTATGAGTTGTTTCGGATGAAACCAAGTGAGACGATTGGAGACATGTACACTCGATTTACGGATGTCATCAATAGTCTAAAAGGACTTGGTAAAGGTTTCTTGGATTTTGAACTTGTTAATAAAATTTTAAGATCTCTTACAAAGAGTTGGGACCCTAAAGTCACGGTCATTCAAGAGGCCAAAGATTTAAATAACTTTCCTTAAAGAACTAATTAGATCACTAATGACCTATGAGATGACTTGTAATGCTCATGAAGAGCTTGAAAACAACCTTCCAAAGAACAAGAAGGATATGACATTGAGAACTCAAGAAGACCACTTGAAAGAAAATTCAAGTGATTAGGACTTTGATGAAGACTTGGCACTCTTGACAAGAATGTTTAAAAAATTTAAAAAAAGAAATCAATTTAAAAATGATACTAAAAATAAAATTGAACCCAAGAAAGAACAAGTGATATGCTATGAATGTAAGAAGCCAAGACACTTTAAGAATGAATGCCCCCAAGCAAAGAGGAAGTAACCAAAGAAGAAGAAGGCTCTTAAAGCAACTTGGGATGACTCAAGTGCATCTAAAGAAGAGGAGCCAACCAACACCGAGCAAGTTGCTCACTATAAGTTAATGGGTATTAGAGATAAGGTGAGTAGTTCATTTGATATAAATTTATCCTTTGATGAACTATTAAATGATTTTCATGATTTATTTGATGAATGCAAATTAATTAGTAAAAAATATAAATTGTTGAAAAAAGAGCATGCTTCTCTTGTTAATAATTTCGATATATTAAAAGTTGAGCACAATGATAGTTTAGCTCCATGTACAAAATATGATGAACTAGAAATACTTCAAAAGGAAAACTTGCTACTTAAGGAAACCTTAGAAAAATTTGAGGTTGGTAGCAAGTCCTTGAACATGATCATTGCCAATAAGGGTCACGTTCATAGAAAAGGCGGAATTAGATTTGTGAGTAGCTCTCACCAAAATCCAACCACCTTTATTAAAGGCCCTACTTTACATGTTTCACCCCGAAACAAATGCAACTTTTGTTATAAATTTGGGCATATAGCTTATCATTGTCCATTTAAGAAATGTAGTCCACACAAATTGATTTGGGTTCCTAAAGGAACCATAAGAACGCTATGCAAAATGATAAGTTAAGCCGATTGATTTTTGAGACACCCAAGGTCAAATGGGTACCAAAAAATCACCCTTTTTTGTAGAAAAATGTACCATCACAAGCTAGGAGCAAGAGATAGTACCTTGATAGTGGATGCTCAAAGCATATGACCAGAGATCCATCTCAATTCTCTAAGCTCACAAGCCTAGACGAAGGATATGTCACCTTCGGAGACAACAACAAGGGTCAAATCATTGGCAAAGGAACTATATAGGTAACAAATCCAACATTTTTATTGAAGATGTGTTGTTGGTTGATACCTTAAAGCATAACCTTTTGAGCATTAGTCAATTGTGTGATAAACGATATATTATTATATTTGAATCGAATGCTTATATTATATAAAAACTACACAAAAATACATCTATGATTGCCCTAAAATAAAATAATGTATACACTATCAACATTGATGATCTTTGTAATGAAATGTGTCTTTCGATTTTAAATGATGATGCTTGGCTTTGGTATAGGAGATTAGGTCAAGCTAGCATGAAATTAATCTCTCAAATCTCATCTAAAGAACTTGTAAGAGGAATTCCTCACATTAAGTTCATTAAAGACAATGTGTGTGATGCATGTCAACTAAGAAAACAAATAAAAGGTAGCTTCAAACTAAAGAACAAAATAAGCACCTCTAGACTATTGCAATTGATCCATATGGACTTGTTCGGACAAACTACTACATCAAGCCTAGGAGGTAGCAAATATGCCTTTGTTATCGTGGATGATTATAGTAGATACACATTGACTTACTTTTTAGCATACAAAAGTTATTACTTTAGGTATTTCTCTAAGTTTTGTAAACTTATTCAAAACGAAAAGGGTTTTATTATTTCATCAATTCGAAGTGATCACAGTGGTAAATTTCAAAACCATGATTTTCAAGAATTTTATGAATATAATTGATACAACCATAATTTTGCTAATCCAAGAAATCCTCAACAAAATGGAGTAGTAGAAAGAAAAAAATAAAAACTTACAAGAAATGGCTAGAACCATGTTAAATGAACATAGCCTACCCAAATATTTTTGGGTCGAAGCCATAAATACAGCATACTATGTCATGAATAGGGTTCTAGTAAGACCATTACTTTCAAAAACTCCTTATGAGTTGTGAAACAACAAAAAACCCAATGTTTCATATTTTAAAGCCTTTGGGTGTAAATATTCTATTTTGAATTAAAAATATACCTTAAGAAAGTTTGATACAAAATATAATAAAGGAATTTTTCTTTGGTATTCTTCTATTTCTAAGGTTTTTCGTATCTTTAATAAAAGAACTTAGATTATAGAAGAGTCTATTCATGTGAATTTTAATGAAGTTTCCGTAACTAAGAAAAATGATTTTCATGATGATCTTGACTTTGATACTTTAAATTTAAATGAAACCCTTTCTCCATCTAGCAATTGGATGTATATTCTTCCAAAATATCCTTACCTAAGGAATGGAAGTATGTAGATGCTCATCCTAAGGAGCTAATCATAGAAGACACAACAAAAGGGGTTCAAACTCATTCTTCTCTTAAGAATTTTTGTGCCAATGCCGCTTTTCTCTCCCAAATTGAACCTAAATGCATTGACGAGGCCTTAAAAGATGATTCATGGGTTATCGCAATGCAAGAAGATTTGAATCAATTTGAGAGAAATGAGGTGTGGAAGCTTGTTCCAAGGCCAAATGACCATTTAGTTATCGATACTAAATGGGTCTTTAGAAACAAGCAAGATGAATTTGGTATCGTGGTTAGAAACAAGGCTAGATTAGTGGCCAAGGGTTTCAACCAAGAAGAATGTATCGATTATGAAGAAACATTTGCTCCTGTGGCATGATTAGAAGCCATAAGTATGCTCCTTGCCTATGCTAGTAGTAATAATTTTAAGGTATTTCAAACGGATGTTAAAAGTGCTTTTCTTAATGGCTTTATTTCCGAAGAAGTTTATATAGAACAACCTCCTAGATTTGAGAATGATAATTTCCCTAATCATGTGTTTAAATTGACTAAAGCTCTCTATGGATTGAAACAAGCACCAAAGGCTTGGTATGAGAGACTTAGCTTATTTTTTATCCAAAATAATTTCTTTAAAGGCAAGGTCGATACCACATTATTTATTAAAAAATTTAAAAATAAATTTCTTATTGTTCAAATTTATGTAAATCATATTATTTTTGGTTCCATAAATGAATCTTTGTGCGAATCATTTGTAAAGAGTATGAGTCTAGAATTTGAAATGAGTTTGATGGGGGAACTAACATTCTTTTTAGGCTTACAAATCGAACAACTTAGTAATGATACTTTTCTTAATCAAATAAAATATGCATTAGACTTGCTAAAATGACTTAATATGGATAGCTCAAAGGCTATTAATACTCCTATGAGTACCTCCACTAAGTTAAACATTAACGAAAGTGAAGAAAGCTTTGATCAAAAAGCTTATAGAGGTATGATAGGTAGTTTACTATACCTCACCGCAACAAGACCGGATATCATATTTAGCATAGGACTTTATGCTAGGTTTCAATCTAATCCTAAGCTATCTCATCTTAAAGCAATTAAAAGAATATTTAGATATCTTAAAGGAACCACTAATCTATTATTATAGTATCCAAAATCCAAAAACCTTGAGTTAATTGCTTATGTTGTGGCGGATTTCGATGGATGTAGATTAGATAGAAAAAGGACATTCAGAACATATCAATTCTTAGGCCATGCACTTGTCTCTTGATCTTCTAAGAAATAAAACTCGGTTGCACTATCTACAAATGAAGCCAAATACATAGCTGCTAGTGCATGTTGTGCACAAGTCGTATGGATGAAAAACACATTAGAAGATTATAGAATTTATCTTAAGAATATTCCCATAAAATGTGATAACACAAGTGTAATATTTTTAACAAAAAATCCTATCCAACACTCTAGAACTAAACATTGACATTAGGCATCATTTCATAAGAGATCATGTTAATAATCATGATGTAATATTAGAATTCATTGATATGAAGCTTCAATTGACCGATATCTTTATAAACCCTTAAATGTAGAACAATTTGATTTCATTAGAAGAGAAATAGGCTTGTTAAAATGTCTGAATGCATAAGTTGTTATATCTTTTTTTTCAAACTATCTTTATGTATTTCATGAATAGAGCTTTCATGAATTTATGCCGTATCCAGTTAGTTCCATACCCTTGCTCAATCATGTAATAATGTTTGATACACTTTGTCCCTTGACCCTTTGAACTTATTGACAAATACATCTTCCATGGATTTCACTATTATGAATTCTTATTGAGAAATAGATGTTGAATCTCGTATTTTGATGATGAAACCACTTGATATGTGTTTATGATTTAATCAGTGTTTTGTGTGACGCAGGATGCTTCGATCAGGATGAGACAATTAAAGCAGGAGGAATTGACGTTGCACCGGAGGACATCACGTTAGGATATTGGACGGCAGAACGCTTCCGACGTCGGGCATCGGGCCAAGGAGAGCGGAATTGCGCCAAGGATATCGGGGTTGCGGAGGTCAACCGCCGATTGGGCAACAAGCTGCAAGAGAGGACGATGCACTGAAGAATCGGACGAAATGCCAACCAATGATGTGCCGGGCAACAGAATATCAATTCGCATTGTAATAATTGTCTAGGTCGGAGTAGAGTTTTAGCTTGTGTGTGCAGGATTAACTACGATAACGACGAAGACATAAAGCAAAACAAAGTGTCGGAGTCAAGCATGAAGGATTCATTGCGAGTTCGAGAGTTCGACGGAAGTCCGAAGGTTCGTTAGGAATGCTGCCGGAACTAGCCGAGAATGAGTAGGGAGCTTGCCGAAGGGTTTTTCGGAAGCTTGCCGGAAGGTTCGTTGGAAGTTCGCGGAGCTCACCGAGAAAGATCGGAGCTTGCCAAAGAAGCTCGTTGGAACTCGTCAAGATCAAATCGTGAAGTCTAGGAGCTTGCTGGGAGTCCGTAGAATGGTTTCCGAGAGTTTATCAAAAAACCGTCGGAAGTTCGCCGAAAGCTCGCTGGAAGAAGTCTTGACTTATGGACTTTGTAATAGCTTAGAAATGTCTTTAAATTCATAGTTAGCATGTTACTTAGGGTTAGGATTAGGTGTTAATCCTATAAACCAAGTAGGGGCCAATTGGGCTCTAGTTCGGACTAGTTTGTGCCAATTTTGGAGCCCAACCAGTGAGCTGAAATAGTGTAGGCGGTGGCACCGCCTAGCACCCGAGAGCCAGGCGGTGGCACCGCCTGGGCTGGGCGGTGGCACCGCCTGTATTGGGAACCAAAGATAATTCAAATTTTGGAGCCCAAATTTGAATCCTCTTGAGGACAATAAATACCCCTCAAATCTCAGCTGAGATGACAACCTTTTGAAAAGCAATAGTTTGAGTTAAGAGCCTTAGAATAGTCTTTGCAAGCCTTGTTTTTCATATTGCTTAAGTGTTCACCTCCTCCCATCTTGTTGAAAAAAATTGTAAGAGTGTGAACCACTTGTAAAGGTTGTAAGAGGGGTATTAGTCCTTCCCCTATAAGAAATTTGCTAGTGGAAGTTGGAAGCCTCTTTGAAGAAGGCTTCGCAAGTGGATGTAGGTCATTTTGACCGAACCACTTTAAAAACTACTGCGTTATCTGGTTTGCATCCTACTCTTGCCATTTACATACTGTAAACTTCTCTACTTAGTTACTATGCTTCCATATGTTTCTAAGTTATCAAGCTTCTAAAATCGATTTCCATTGATATTGCTTTTCATCGTACGAAAGATTTATCAAAACCAAAGTTTTAATCCGCTGCACTAATTCACCCCCCCCCCTCTTAGTGTCGCTCCGATCATAACAATAGATTATATTCATGGACCTTTTTTTATCTTTTCTCATGAACTCTATCTTACTTCTCTCGTGAAAGAAGGAAGAATTTTTATGAATTTTTAGTTTGAGATGATAACTTGTAAGAGTGAGAATTTGATTTCACATGAATATATCCTTTTCATAAACCCCTTCTCTTTGTTAAAATTGAAGCATGGTTTAATGAAACTTGAGTAAAAATATTAGCTTATTCAAAAAAATTATCATGCATTGTTGAATTTTGCTTGCCTTCATTTATTGCTTGTATACATTCATTGTAAAACTTGCTTGAATTTTTACCATACTTGTATTGTTGAATTGTTCTCCTTTTTATTGATGTCAAAGGGGGAGAAATAAGGCAAACCGATGACAACTTGAAATATTAAACAATTATGTAAAATTTATTGTATTATAGATACTTGATAAATGTCTTTCATTATGTTAAGATATCATAAGCTCAACTTGCTATTTATAATTGATATCTTGCCATGGAATGATGAATTGTTATCTTTTATCAAGAATTGTCATCTTGTTAAAATTCATATTCAAAATTCGTAAATAATGATTGATTATCATCGGACATAAAAATGGATGTATGCCTTGACATCATTTTCACAAATACAAAGCATCATATTTTGAATTGGTAAATCATGATATGTATCATGATATGCATATTGATAAGTTTAAATGAACTTAACTTATCAGTTTGATACTTGAATTCAAAGGCCTTGAATTCAAGAATATATTTTCTCAAGTATGGCATATAGATAGGGGGAGTTAAGGTTAACTCCATCATCAATTGATTGTCATCATCAAAAAGGGAGAGATTGTTGAATCTCATATGATGAAATCAATTATAAATTATTTGATCTAATCTATATGTTGAGAAAAGTGTGCAGGATTAACTACGATAGTAGTAAGACATAAAGCAGGTATTGTGTCGGAGTCAAGATCGAGATCTCATTGGGAGTTCAAGAGTTCGTCGGAAGTCCGGATGCTCAATGGAAGTTCTACCGGAACCAACCAAGTAGTCCAGGAGCTTGCCAAAGAAGCTCATCGGAATTCACCAAGAAGATCGTCGTAAAGTCCTAGAGCTTGCTGGGAGTCCGCCGGAACATTGTCGAGAGTTCGTCGAAAGATCGCCGGAAGTGCAATTGACATACCAAAACAAGAGTGCTTTTATTATGTCTTAGTTATTATAGTTAGATAGTAGATTGAGTTAGAATTAGGAGATAATTCCACTAACTTAATTAGGGGCCAACTAGGCCCTTAACAAGACTGAATTGGGCCGGATTGAACTGCTCATTCAGCCCTTGAAAACATGGTCGACGGTGGCACCGACTGGGAGACCCACTCTCCTAGGTGGTTTGGGCGGTGGTACTACTTAGACTGGAGTGTGGTACCGCCCCTATCAGGCGGTGGTACTGACAGAGCTCAGTCTCCGAGCTTTGTCAAGCAATCATACCGCCTAGACTAAGCGGTATGTTAGGACCCTTTTTTTGAGCTTTTGAATAATGTTTATTGAGTGTATTTAGTCCAGTTATTTTTTGAGTCTATTTAGTTCAGTTAGAGTTAGGTAGAGGTTTATTTAATATTTATTTATTATTAAGAGTCTAAGTCTTGGTGGACCCTAGGTGGAACTCTATAAATAGTGATGTAACCCTTTCTTTCTGGCAATCAATCAATCAATCAATGAAATATTATTCCAGTTTTTTATGACAAACCCTAGGAGGTTGATCCCCTCGAAGCGATCAAGGAGGTCAATCCCCTCGAAGTGATCAAGGAGGCCGATCCCCTCGAAGTGATCATTTGGTATCAGAGCATCCCCTTTACTTCCATTTCATCCATGATAAGACCTTAGGGTCTTACCATTTGGTAACAGAGTAGTGATCCTCGCTATAGTTATCTTCATCTTCAAAAAAAGAGAGAGGAAGAAGAAGCCGCAACCACGCACCCCTGCTTCCAACCAGCCCACCGCCGCCCA
Organism: Musa acuminata AAA Group; assembly: GCF_036884655.1. Classification (NCBI taxonomy): domain Eukaryota; kingdom Viridiplantae; phylum Streptophyta; class Magnoliopsida; order Zingiberales; family Musaceae; genus Musa; species Musa acuminata. The sequence continues at coordinate 23,838,941 of NC_088346.1, forward strand.
CCACTGCAAGGTGACTCCATTGCTACCATTGTGCCTTGGCCGCTCGCCCTCGCTCGTTCACTGCCGGCTGCCTCTCAGGCACAATCCTAAAAAAAAAAGAAACGAAGAAACGAAGAGAGGAAGAAGAAGCCGCAGCCACACACCCCTACTTCCCTCGCTTCCGACTAGCCCACCCACCACCGTTGCTCTCCAGCCAACGATCGACTCTACCCCGCTTTCCGGGAATAGTCCACCACTTCCCATTGCCTCCCACTTGAGCCACCACCGCTGCCTCCTTCTCCACTGCCACTCGACTCCCCTTAGGTCGCAGTCGTAGCCACTCGACCTCCCCTCCTCGACGATCGTTGGTGACATTGCTCCCAGCCACACCACCATCGCTGCCTCCTTCTCCACCATTGCCCACCTCCCCTTGGATCGTAGCCTTAGCCGCTCGACCTACGCTCCTCGCGGCGACCAAAACAAGGCAACCGAGAAAGGGCCGCCAACGCTATTTTTGGCCAGCGGATCACCCCCTGGCAGCGCCTAGCCTCGGTGCCCCTTTTCTGCTCCTCGCCCTCGATGATCTTGCTCACAGCCACACTGCCACTACTGCCTCTCAACCCCAGCAATAACCTTTCCTTCTACGGTGCGATAGAAACAAAACTCCCTCTATTGCCGTAGCCCCCCGTTGATCCTTACCGCGTCCCTCACTGCCTCCTTTTCCACCACCACCGTTGCTTCCTGGCCGCTCGACCACCACCGCCGCTGCTCCCCGACCACCAACCTTCCCCTCTCCAGCACCACCGCCCCTGCTTCCCGATAGCTCGCACTTAGCTTTAGCCTGTCGCACCCTTCTTCCCCACTACCGCTGCAAGGCAATTCCTCCACCTCTACCGCCACTTCCCGATCGCTCGATCACTGTCGCTCGCCTCCCAACTACAACCCTAGCCGTGCTGTTAGAACCCTTGCAGATTCTAAACTTGGGGTTGATCTCTTTAGGGGATCGGCCTCCTTGGAACTCTATAGGGGTTCCTCCCTCCAAGTTGCTAGTCAAAGGCTGCAGAAAAGATTCATCTATTGCTTATCAAAAGAGGATGAATATATGGCTATTTATAGGGTTTCTAAACCCTAACTACTAATAGGACTCCTACTCAAGACTCCTCAATTAAGACTCCTACTCAAGACTCCTAATAGGACTCCTACTCAAGAATCGTATTTCTTTACAACTCCTAATTCTTCTCTAAGAAATAACCTCTAAACCCTAGCCTGCCTCTTCACCTCTTTAATAGGGGTCGGCTAAGGTAGGTTTTACATTAATTCCCTCTTCAAATCAGCCTTGTCCTCGAGGCTGATAATCCATGAATTCTGGGAATTTGATCTTCAAGTCGTCATAGTTCTCCCAAGTGGCACCTTCTGCTAGCAAGTTCGCCCACTATATTAGCACTTCAGTTGTGGGTCATCGTCATCGAGTCACGATCCGTCGATCAATAATGGCACTCGACTAGGTAAGGAGTTCTCCTTGGGTAGTCATATTTGGTGGGTGGCTTTGGGCTATCTCCAAGCACCTATTTACCACTTCCGTCTGACCGTCAGTTTGCGGGTAATACGCCGTACTCCTTTTCAATTTAGTGTCATTATAGCGTAATTCTTTTGAGTCCCAATTGTAATGAGCCATGGTGCTTGGGCTTCATCCATTTTTTTTTTTATGATTTTACTGGTCTCCAGATCTTCCTGCCATTCCCTCTTAATATCCTTAGGGATATTGCTAGTCGAAAGTGAAATGGCCTAAAATTTAGCTTGCTTGGGTAGCCGTGAAAGCGCATCTACAATAATATTCTCTTTCCCCTTTTTGTAAGTTATTTCATAATCATATCCAAGAAGCTTTGTTACCCATTTTTACTTCTCAAGGAAAAATATCTTCTACTCCAAGAAATATTTTAGGCTTTTACGGTCGGTCTTGATTTGAAAGTGTCGCCCGATCAAGTGCGATCTTCATTTGGCCATCGCATGCAAAATCGTGAGCATCTCCTTATCATAAATAGTCATTTTGAGATGGGAAGGAGATAATGCCTTACTAGTATAAGCAAGAGGGTAGCCAACTTACATTAGTACAACACCAATTCTAACTCTGGAGGCATTGGTTTCAATAACGGAAGTCTTGCCGAAGTCGAGTAGCGTTAGTACAGGTGTTGTTATCATTGCAATTTTAAGTTTGTTGAAGGCGGTGGTGGTTTTGTCCAACTATTGGAAAGCATCTTTTTTCAGCAAGGAAGTAAGTGGTGCACTGATCTTTCCATCAGTTTTTATGAACTTGCAGTAGTAGCCTATTAAACCAAGAAAGCCACGTAGCAATTTTATGTTCCTCGAGGTCGGCCAGTTTTTCATTGCTCCAATTTTGGAGGGGTCCATTGCCACACCTTCCTTTGATATGATATGCCCAAGATATTTCACCTTATGTTGAAGAAAGAAAATTCATAGTGGTCATTGTGTTTTCAAAGGTGGTTTTCGGTATTTCTTCTTCGCACACTTGTATTTGATGATATCCGAATCAAAGGTCCAACTTTGTGAAGATTTGAGCTCCCTTTTATCTAGCAGTTCATCTACTATTGGAATAGGATATTTGTCCTTGATGGTTATGCCATTGAGAACTCGGTAATTAACATATAATTGCAATGATTTGTCCTTCTTTCATACGAGGAGCACCGATGAAGAGTAGGGGCTGCAACTTGGCCGAATAACTCCTATTTCGAGCATTTCTTTTACAATCCTTTCTATTTCATCCTTCTGGAGATGTGGATACTGATATGGCTGAGTATTTGCTAGAGGTTTTCTTGGAAGAATCATTATACAATGATAATGCCGATGGGTAAGAGGTAGGTTGCGCGGTTCATCAAATATATCTGAAAATTCAGCAAGAAAAGGAAGTAGATTTGGATCTTCAAATTCTATTGGCTCTCCCTTAGTTTTCTACTCAAGTTGTACCAAAAAGCCACTGAATGCTTTATGCAAAACCTTCTCCATTTGTTGTGTGCAAAACATCATTACGTCGCCCCCACGTTTCCCATGCAATATCACCTGTTTCTCCTTACTATCAAATTTCATAATTAGTTTCAAAAAATTTCAAGAAATATCACCTAATGTTGTCAACCATTTAATTCTGAGCATGGCCTCATGATCATCAAGAGGGAGGAGGAAGAAATATGCAATTATCTCTTAGTCCTGCAACAACAGTTTCACCCGTGGGCGCCTACGATCATACTTCAAAATCCATCCGTCAGCGAACTTAACGTCAAACCTGCTGCAATTCTCGATAGGTAAGGCCATCTGGACAGTAACCTTACTATTTAGGAAGTTATTAGTGCTACCCGTGTTGATGAGAATAGTGATAGGTTGTTGTTTGAGAAGGCCTCCAACTTTCATCATTTGCGGGTTTGAGTAGCCGGCTAGTGCATGTACCATAACTTCGGTCGGTTGTGGCTCTTCTTCTGCATCTTCTTCTTCATGTTCAAGGCTCTCTTTTGGATGTTCAATTATCTCTTCTTCTACTGGTTCAATCATAAGAAGTGTCTCTTTACTATAACAATACTCACGGCTCCACGGCTCGTCGTAGTGCCAACATAACCCCTTCGCAGATCGCTCCCGAAGCTCTTCTCTTGTCAACCTTTTTGGTGCTGGGACTCGATCGATAGTAGGGGGGGCTGAGGGCTTCAGTATTGCTAGTCAAGGAGCGACCCTAGTCCTCTAGGCTTCATGGTTCAATCACTCCTCTTGAAATCATGTGAAAGAGATAGCTGCCATAAGCGTGTACGGTTGTCGCGCTATGACTTCTCCCCGGATCTCCAGCTTCAAGCCCTCAATGAAGATCTCCAATAGCAATTTTTCAGACCAATCATGAGTTTAATTAGATAACCTTTCAAACCTAGTTTGGTACTCCTGAATGGTGGAGGTTTGTCGGATCTTTGCTAGTTGTCCGTTAGTGTTCTCATAATCGGTTGGTCCGAAGCGGTCAACAATCCTTCTTTGAATTGTTTCCATGAGAGGACTCCATGAGTGTGTTCAAACTAGTCAAACCACTATATGGTATCCTCTTCAAGATGTATAATCGTAATTTCCACCATAGATGCATCCGCGATTTTGTGGTACCGAAAATATCGCTCTACGTGTGAGATCCAACCAATCGGGTCTCCTTCCCATCTAGGGAAGTCCTCCCTATGGATAGTTGAGATCGATCATAGAACCTCCTCTCTCTTGGAAGTCATCTCTTCGGGGCTTGGTGTGATTGGTTATAGCTCTCCCCTTGATGTGATTTCTTTGGGCTTAGTGGTCAGCACAAACTAAGTTCGGTAAATAGAGTTCGAATCTTATCTTCCATTCATGCCTCAAAGGCTTCGAATTTAGCATTGATTGCCTTCTTAGATGCCATAGTATATGTCTCCAAATCTATAATGTTAAGATCTCTTTTAGGTTGTCGGGTTAAAGGCATATATAGGTTGAGAGAAGTGATGATAGAAAGGGTTGGTGGATTAGTGGATGTAGGCTGCGGTTTAGGCTTGTTTTGTGGCTACTTTAGGTGCAATTTGAGGGTGTGGTTTGGTGAAGTTTTAGGGTTGTGGATGAAAGTTTTTGATCTGTGGTAGATGGTAGCAAAGGTTTGATAGAAATCAATGGAAGTTGTTGTAGGTATGTGTTGTCTTGTAAGAGTAGAATTATTGTTTAAGAAACAATGGTTTCTCGATGAAATTTCCACCAAAAACTTGAGAAATTTGAGAAGAGAATTGAAAAAAAATCTCAATTTTTAGCAATGATATCTAATTTAATCAAGAAAAGTTTGGTAGTATAACGGCAAGGAAATTGGTACAAGTTGCGATAGTAGAATTCTCGTCAAAAAATTTCAGCGGTTTACGATGAAAATTTACAGCAATAGAAAATCATTTTTAGAGATAAATTCCTCAATATATCAATCTTAAATGGAAGCTAAGATGATATATGAAATGTATAGGAAATTTCATTCAAAAATAATTGTAAATAGATGGGTTAAGGCAACAATATGCGGCTGAAATTTTCTGCAGCACAGATTTTCAAGTGTAGTAGCTTGGACGTAAAAGATCAGTGATTTATATTAAGAATTTTTTGACAAAACCAAAGAAAAATCTATTGTAGGAAGTGTCAAAGTTATCATAAAAATTTCATAGAGATTTGGACAGAAAAAGCATAGTAGCAAGATTAAACAACCTATGCTATGCGATTGAAATTTTACAATGCAGATTTTTAAGTATAGCAGCTTCGACATAAAAGATCAATGGTTTATATTGAGAATTTTTTTAACAAAACCAAAGGAAAATCTGCTGTTAGAAAGTGTCAAAGCTGTCATAAAAATTTCATAGATATTTGTATTAAAAAAATATAGTAGCAAGATCAAAATTTTGTGCTATGCAGTTGGAATTTTACAGTGTAGATTTTCAAGTATAGCAGTTTAGACATAAAAAATCAATGATTTATATTAAGAATTTTTTAACAAAACAAAAGAAAAATCTGCTAAAGGAAGTGTCAAAGCTGTCATAAAAAATTCATATAGATTTGGATAGAAAAAATATAGTACAAAGATCAAACAGGCTGTGCTATGCGGCTAGAATTCTACAATGCATCTTTTGTCGTAGAGATGAAAACTTTGCGACGAAAAGTTTATGCAGCAATATAGGAATAATTTTTTTTTGGATTTTTGAATAAGGATAACTAAATTACAGTAGTAGTAAGGTAGGAAACCAGAACCTGTTGCAATTCACGGGGAGATAAAAGGATGATCCGCGGTAGTAGAAATAACGGCAGAATTTAGCGACGATCTTTTAAGCAATTATGGGAATTGCTTTGGGTGACTATGTATTAGGACTCTAGCTAGGAGAGACCTAATTGAGAGAGACATTCATGTAAAATCTAGCTAAGCTGACCCCTATTAAAGAAGTGAAGGGGCCGGCTTGTTAGGATCAAGAGCACTAAGAGGGGGGGGGGGTGAATTAGTGCAGCGAATAAAAACGTCAACTTCGTCAAATCTCTCGTACGATAAAAACCATTTCCGACATAAAACCGAGTTTGGAAACTTAGCTTGAAAGCATATGTAAATGTATTGAAGGCAGTGAGCTATTGAAGGGGTTTGTAGTAAGGTAATAGCAGGAAACAAAATGCAAACTAGAGAAGACGCGTGTTTATAGTGGTTCGGTCAATCGTGACCTACATCCACTCCTCTGATTCCTCTTCCGTCGAGGCCACTGGCATCCACTAACGATCTTCTTTTACTAGGCGAAGATCAACCTCCTTCTTACACTCCTCTTCTCCTTTTACCGGGTTTAGGAGACAACCCTTACAAGCACTCACTCTCCTCTCTAAACAGAATTCTAACACTTAGAATTTAGAGGAGGGAAATTCTAGAGAATACAGTAATGTTTTCTCTCTTTTAATCTCTCTGTGCTTGTATGAATTAACCAGGGATGAGAGGGGTATTTATAGGCCCCAAACCAGTTTGAATTTGGAGCTCAAAACTGTCATCTCCCGGATTTCCGGGGTCTTGCCGGTACTACCACTTGATTGGGGTGATACAACCGCCTGACAGAGCTCGGAGACCGAGCTCTGGTGGTGCCACCACCTGACAAGGGCGGTTGCACCGCCCAGTCTCGCTCGAAGATTGAGCCCAGGCGGTGCCACCGCCTAACTGGGGCGGTTGCACCGCCTAGCAAAGCTCAGAGACCGAGCTTAAGCGGTTTCACCGCCTGTCAGGGGCGATTGCACTGCCTAGCCTAGCTCAGAGACTGAGCCCTGGGCGGTGCCACCGCTGGCTAAGAAATCTGGGTCCGAATGGGCTGATCCATTCGGCCCAATTTGGGTCTGTCAAGGGCCCAATTGCCCCGAAATTAAGTTAATGGGATCACCTCTCATTTCTAACTTAATCATCGTGCTAACAACGATATTTCTTAAGACATTTATTGCAACTTGCTCTGGTGCGTCAATCGCTTCTTCCGACGAGCTTCCAGCGAACTTCCGTCGATCATCCGATGAACCCTCGGTGATGCTCCTGCGGATTTCCGGCAAACTCCTGGACTTGCGATGATCCACTTGGTGAGTTTCGATGAGCTTCTTTTGGTAAGCTCCTAGACTTCCCGGATTTGTTCCCGCAGAACCTCCGATGACCATCCGGACTTCCGTCGAACTCTCGAACTCCCACCATGATCATAGTCTTGACACCAGTGCAACTCCTGCTACTTGTCTTACTTCCATCGTAGTTAATCCTGCACATGTAAAATAAAACTTCAAATGAGATAATTAATCCTAAGCAATTAACCAAGTTGTCCGGTATGTCATTGGTCCCTCGACGCTCCATCCGATTCTTTGGCGCATCGTCCACTCCTGCGGCCTAATGCCCAATCGGCCAGTTGACTTTGCAACTCCGATATCCTTGGCACAATACCCGCTCCTCTTGGCCCGATGCTCGAGTCCATGGCCCGAAGCCTTCTGTCGATACGTCGACCGATCCACTAGCCCGACGTCCAATCTTCTGACATGTTCCTCCGGCACAACATGATTTTTCCTGCTTTAATTGTCTCATCCTGATCGAAGCATCCTGCGTCACTCAAAACGTAGATTAAAACATAAACACATATCAAGTGGTTTCATTATCAAAATACGAGATTCAACATGGCTGGGGTTAGGAGGTTGTTTCTTAGAGAAGAATTAGGAGTTGTAAAGGAATAGGAGTCTTGAGTAGGAGTCATATTAGGAGTTGGTTAAAAGTAGAAGTCTTGAGTAGGAGTCCTATTAGGAGTTAGGGTTTAGAAGCCCTATAAATAGTCATGTATTCCTTCTCTTTTCATGAGCAATAGATGAATCTTTTCTGCAGCCTTTGAGTAGCAACTTGGAGGGAGGAACCCCTATAGAGTTCCAAGGAGGCCGATCCCCTAAAGAGATCAACCCCAAGTTTAGAATCTGCAAGGGTTCTAACACTGTGGAGGGCTGATGGATAGCTGTGGAAGGGCAACGAGATGCCAAGAATGCTGCTCTGATACTAGGTGTTAGAACCCTTGCCTATTCTAAACTTGGGGTTGATCTCTTTAGGGGATCGGCCTCCTAGGAACTCTATAGGGGTTCCTCCCTCCAAGTTGCTGCTTAAAGGCTGCAGAAAAGATTCATCTATTGCTTATCAAAAGAGGATGAATATATGGCTATTTATAGGGTTTCTAAACCGTAACTCCTAATAAGACTCATACTCAAGACTCCTAATAGGACGGACTCCTACTCAAGGCTCCTATTCCTTTTCAACTCCTATTCCTTTTCAACTCCTAATTCTTCTATAAGAAATAACCTCCTAACCCTAGCTGGCCTCTTCATCTCTTTAATAGGGGTCGGCTTAAGTAGGTTTTACATGAATGCCCCTCTTAATTAGGACTCTCCTAGCTAGAGTCCTAACACATGCCCACACACCCCCACCTTTGGTGGCAACTGCAGCCCCTCGTTGCAATAGTTGCAGAAACAGAGCTTCCTATGTTGCTACAGCCCTTCATCGATCCCTACCGCGACCCTCGTTGCCTCCTTCTCCACCGCTGCCGCTGCTCTCCGGCCAGTGACCACCGCTGCTACCAGCCACCGCAGCCTTCTCCTCAACCACTCATGATCCTTCCGGCCAACTCCTTCTATGGTGTGACAAAAACTGAGCATGCAGCAACCACTACCGCACCTAGCAACAAAAATAGTGGCACCCTCTGCTGTTGCAACCGCCGATTGTAACCACCGCTGTCGCTGCTTCCGGCTAACAACCAACCCTTCATTCTATAGTAGTTTCCCTCTAGCAGCACACGCAGCAATCGCAGCAAGTACGCTGCCCTGCCTCAACACCAGTAGCGCATGCACCACTGATTCCTCTTCTCAACCTCGGCCACTTCAACGCTGCCTCCTCCATGCTTAGCATCTTTTGCCACAACCGCTGGTTGCCATCACTGTAGGTTTCCATCACCGCAGCCTCAACCTCGCGGCTCGGCAATCGCCCCTTGGGTCGCAGCAGCTGCAGCCACATCGATGCAGTCGCCTTCTAGCCCCGGCGCTCTCACCACACGCAATGATAGAAACAGAGCATCAACTCTTCCTCCAACCCAGCGACTACAGCACTGCCCTAGGAGTCCACCTCCTCAGAAACTTCGCATCGACAGTGCTGATGCCCTTAACCAACATCAAAAATAGGAGTTGAGATTACAGATTTGCAATCGTATGTAATGGTTGTCGATAACTCAGTGAAAGCACAAATAGAAGCGTTGAAAACCAGAATTAAGAATCGACTATAGAAGCGTTGGAAACCAGAATTGAGAATCGGCTACAAGAGATCTTTCATGATTTTAGAAAGAGTTTATTGGAGCGGGTTTCAATAAGATGAGAGCTCAAGTTCTACGTTGCATAGATATGGAAATATAGAAAAAGGGCCCCAAGACTGTGACACAAACTACTCAAACGTGAAGGTGGAATTTTCGAGATGGGAAGATAGGGATCCGACTAGTTGCATCTCTAGGGCTCTTTTTCTAAGCTTTTGAATAATGTTTATTGAGTCTATTAAGTTCAGTTATTTATTGAGTTTGTTTAGTTCAGTTAGAGTTCCACCTAGAGTCTACTAGGACTTGAACTCTTAATAATAAATAAATATTAAATAAACCTCTCCTCTGCTGCCATAGCCACCGGACCCTCCGCTGCCTCTCAACCTTATCAAACACCGCTGTAGCCACCTAGCCTTCAACCTGCACGCAACCTCCCAGCCCTCAACCAGCAACCTCCCCTCCTCATTGCGTCATAACCACCACAACAACATCTTCTCCCATCCGAAGCCCATCTGGTCGAAAGGGGCCCCTGCTTCCCCTGCTTTCGGTGAGCCCCACAGTCACCGCTGCTCCCCGGCCAGTAGTCTTCCCTCCTTGCTACTCCACCCTGCTCGAGCGAGAAGGACTACGGCCGTTGCTTCCCAGCCAGCGGACCAACCCCCTCGTCACTTCTACCATTGGTGATGCTGCCCCCAACCACGCCACCATCGTTGCCTCTGCTACCCCCAACCATGCCACCATCGCTGCCTACCCTTGGGTCCCAGCTGTAGTCGCTTGACCATCCCTCTTCGCAGTGATCAAATCAAGGCAACCACGACTGTCATAGCCACCATTGTCTCCTCAACCGCACACGATTCCTCGGCGTCACCAGTGCCTCCTTCCGTAGTGCGATAGAGACAATCATCGTTCCCTCCCATATGCACCGTCGCAGCCATTGCAGCGGCGAGCCCTTGGCAGTGCTGCCCCCAACCGCACCACCATCGCTACCTTCCCTTGGGTCGCAACTGTCGCAATCGCAGCCGCTCAACCTCCCCTCCTCGTGGCGACCACAACAGAGTAACTTTGCATTTTTTGCCATAGCCACCAATCACTGCAGTTCCCGGCCAGCAACCACTATCGCCGCTGCTCCTGGCCAATGACCAAACCCTCATTCTGCAGTAGCCACCCTCCAATAGTGAACGCAGCAACCGCAGCAAGTACGCTGCCCTGCCTCAACCCCAGCAGCGCACGCAACACCGATTCCTCTTCTCAACTTCGGCTGCTTCAACGCCACCTCCCCCTTGCTTAGCATATTTTGCCACAATCGCAGGTTGCCGTCACCGCAGCCTCAACCCCGTTGCTCGGCGATCGCCCCTGGGGTCGCAGCAGCTGCAGCCACATCAACACAATCGCCTTCCAACCCCGGTGCTCTCACCCCACACAGCGATAGAAACAGGGCAGCAACTCTTCCTCCAACGCAGTGACCATAGCATTGCCCTCGGCATCCACCTCCTCGGCAACTTCACATCAATAGTGTTGATGCCCTTGATCGACACCAAAAATAGGAGTTGAGATTACAGATTTGCAGTCTTATGCAATGGCCACTGATAACTCAGTGAATGCACAAATGGAAGCATTGGAAATCAGAATTGAGAACCAACTGCAAGAAACACTTAATGATTTCAAAAAGAGCCTACTGGAGAGTCTCAGCAAATTTCAACAAAATGGAGGCTCAAGTTGCACAGATCTGAAAATACAAGAAAAAGGCCCCAAGATTGTGACACAAACAACTTACACATGAAGGTGGAATTTCCGAGATGGAAAGATGGAGATTTGACCAGTTGGATCTCTAGGGCAGAATTTTTTTTCCATTTTCACATAACTCTAGAAGAATCCAAGGTGGAAATATAGCCTCAAGCTAGCTCAATGGAGATGCACTCCAATGGTACAATTGATATGAAACTATTTACGGAGTTCCTTCGTGGGAGAAGTTCAAAAGAGGGCTTCTTATTCAATTTGGCCCATCTGAATATGAGAATGTTGATGGCCAGCTCACCAAAATTGTCAAATCAAGCTAGAGATTGATCGAAACGATAGCTTCTGGATACATTTATTGAAGGGCTTAATTCAGAGATCCGATGTGAAGTTAAGGCTCATCAACCCCGCACTATGATAGCTGCGATCTTATTTGCACATCTACATAAGAAAAAAATTAGCAAGGAAAGATCAACAAGGGGTTTGCACTATGAGGAAAAGTGGAGTATGGAGTGTTAGGATCAAGAGCATTAAGAGGGGGGGGGGGGGGGGGGGGGGGGGTGAATTAGTGCAGCGGAAAACTTTAGACGTTTAAAACTGCGTTCGTATGATGAAATTGTTTCCGACATAAAACCGTTTTCAAAAACTTAACTTGAAAGTGAGTTCGTAAAGGAGTGCAGCAAAAGTAAAGAGGAAGTAAAGCACATATGGAGGTTTGCAGTAAGGTAATCAGCAAAAATAAATGCAAACCAGAGAGCATCGTAATTTTAGAGTGGTTCGGTCAATCTTGACCTACATCCACTTTTGGCTTCCTCCTCCGACGAGGTCACCGATGTCCACTAGAGGCCTTTCTTCAATAGGCAAAGGCCAACCACCCTTTTACAGTTTCACTCCTTTTGACGGGCTTACGAGACAACCCTTACAGAATTTCTCTCCTCTCTTGAAAGCTCAAAACTTGGAAGAAAAGAGGGAGGAGAACTTCTAACCTTTACAACACTTTTGAGCTCTAAAAATCATAGAGTAAAATTGGATTTTCGGTTCCTTTAGTTTCCCTTTCATGCAGGAAAGGGTGGGGTATATATAGGCCCCAAACTAGTTTGAATTTGGAGCTCAAAAATGTTACCTCCTGGATTTCCGGGGTCCTGGCGGTACTACCTCCTAACTTGGGCGGTACAACCGCTTGGCAGCTCGAAGACTGAACCGAAGCAGTGGCACCGCCTGACTGGGGCGGTTGCACCACCTAGTCTCGCTCGGAGACTGAGCCCAAGTGGTGCCACCGCCTGACCTGGGCGGTTACAGCGCCCAGCTTTCCTGGGAGACCATCTCCTGGGCGATGCCACCGTCGACCCTAGCGGTGCCACTGCCTAGAAGGAATTCTGGTCCGAATGGGTTGATCCATTTGGCCCAATTTGGGTCTATCAAGGGCCCAATTGCCCCCAGATTAAGTTAATGGGATCACCTCCCATTCCTAACTTAATCTACATAATAACTACGATATTTCTTAAGACATTTACTACAGCTTGCTTCGGTGCGTCAATCGCTTCTTCCGGCGAGCTTCTGGTAAACTTCTGGCGAACATCTGAGGAGCCTTCGACAATGCTCTAGCGGACTTCCGGCAAACTCCTGGACTTGTTGTTGAATCTCAGATTTTGATGATAAAATCAATTGATGGGTTAATTGATCTAATCCAAATTATTGAGTTAAGTATGCAGGATTAACTACGATAACCAGAAAACATAAAGCAAGAATACCATAGTCAAGTTCGATGGACGTTTAAGAGTCCGAAGAATCGTCGGAGATGCTGCCGGAACCAACCGAGAAAAAATCGAGAACCTGTTGGAATTTTTGAAAGTTCGCGGAAGAGATCGTCGGAGGTTCGCGGAGATCACCGAGAAGGCTTGGCTACTAATTGAAGTCGTCATAAGATCGGGAGCTTACTGGGAGTCCGTCGGAAGAAATCTGAGGGCATATCGGAAGTCCGCCGGAAGTTCGTCGGAAAGCTCGCCGGAAGAAGACTCGACGTTCACAGTTGAAAACTTGCTTGGGATGTTTTTAGTTATGTAGTTCACATATAATTAGGATTAGGATTAAATGATAATCCTATATCCTGGTTAGGGGTCAACTGGGCCCAAAATTAGACTTGGTTTGGGCTAAATTTAAAGCCCAACTAGTGAACCGAAGGGTCTGGCGGTGCCACCGCCCAGCACCCGAGTGCCAAGCGGTGGCACCGCTTGGCTAGGCGATGGCACCGCTAGTCCACTGTCAGTGTCAGACACTGACAGGCGATGGCACCGCCACTGATAGGCGGTGGCACCGCCAGCATCGAGAACCAAAGAGAATTCAAATTTTGGAGCCCAAATTTGAATCCTCTTGAGGCCTATAAATACCCCTCAATTCTCAGCTGAGATAACAACTTTTGAGAAGCAATTGATTGAGAGAAAGGTCTTAGAAAAGTCTTAGTAAGTCTTCTTTTCAATTTGCTAGAGTGTTCACCTCCTTCTTTCTTGCTGAAATTTTGTAAGAGTGTGAACCGCTTGTAAAAAGTTCTAAGAGGGGTATTTGCCCTTCCCCTTTAAGAGATTTGCTAGTGGAAGGTGGGAGCCTCATCGAAGAGGGCCTCGCAAGTGGATGTAGGTCATTTGACCGAACCACTTTAAAATCGGCGTGATCTCTGGTTTACATTTCATTATTGCTATTTACATTATTGCAAACCTTCTTACGTGCTTTATTTCCTCATTACCTTTGCTGCATACCTTTACGAACACGCATTCAAGTTAAACTTTTTAAGTTCGATTTTCATCGTATCAAAAGATTTGTCGAAACCAAAATTTTAATCCGCTGCACTAATTCACCCCCCCCCCCCCCCTCTTAGTGCCGCTCCGATCCTAATAATTGTTATCAGAGCTAGGCTCTCTCTCGTATTTGGTTTGATACCCAAGAGATGGCTTACTCCGGCATACATGAGGGTCATTCTATCACACGTCCACCCATGTTTAATGGGTTGGATTATACTTATTGGAAGACTCTTATGAGGATCTTCCTCATTTCCATGGATTTCGAGCTTTGGACTATTGTCGAAAACATATTTCAAAAATCTTCTCTTCCGATGAGCGAATGGAATGAATCGGAGAAGAAGGTTTTTGCTTTAAACGCAAAGGCTATGAATGCCTTGTTTTGTGCACTAGACAAAAATGAATTTAATCGTGTTTCAGTTTATGATTCGGCTTTTGATATTTGGAGAACTCTTGAGGTCACTCATGAAGGCACTAGCCGAGTGAAAGAGTCCAAAATTAACATCCTTGTGCACTCTTACGAACTTTTCCGAATGAAACCAAGTGTGTCCATCGGAGACATGTACACCCGGTTCACGGATGTCATCAATTGACTCAAAGCTCTTGGTAAAGATTTTACTAACTTTGAACTAGTAACTAAAATCTTAAGATCCCTCCCTAAAAGTTGGGATCCAAAGGTTACGGCCATTCAAGAGGCCAAAGACCTTAAAACATTCCCTCTTGAAGAACTTATTGGGTCTCTAATGACCTACAAAATGACATGTCAAGCTCATGACGAGCTCGAGAACCCCCTTCTAAAGAACAGGAAGGATATGACACTCACATCACAAGAAGATCACTTGAAAGGAATATCAAGTGATAAGGACAGTGATAATGACATTGCACTTTTGACTCAAAAATTTAAAAAATATTTAAGAAAGAATAAATTTAAAAATAATACAAAAAATAAATTTGAACACAAGAAGGACCAAGTGATTTGCTATGAGTGCAAAAAACCGGGACACTACAAGAACGATTATTCTCAAGACAAAAAGAGAACATCAAAGAAGAAGGCGCTCAAGGCAACGTGGGATGATTCAAGCGCGTCCGAAGAAGAGGAGTCCAACACCGAGCAAGTTGCTCATTATGCCCTAATGGCCATCGGAGAAGAGGTAATGGATTTAATTGATGTAGATTTACCTTATCATGAATTATTAAATATCTTCCATGAGTTATTTGATGAATGTAAGACAATTAGTAGAAAATAAAAATTGCTAAAAAAGGAGCATGATAGTCTCACTTGTAATGTCGATAAATTAAAAACTGAATATCATGATAGTTTAGCTCCATATATAAAATGTCATGATCTAGAAACTCTCCAAAAGGAGAACTTACTACTTAAGGACACCTTGAAGAAATTTGAGGTTGGTAGTAAGTCTTTGAACATGATCATTACAAATAAGGGTCACGTTCCTAAAAGAAGTGGAATTGGATTTGTGAGAAGTCCTCACCAAAATCCAACCACCTTCATTAAAGGCCTTGTCTTACATGTTCGACACCAAAGCAATTGCAACTTTTGTTACAAATATGGACATAAAACTTATAAATGTCCATTCAAGAAAATTAGTCCGAACAAACTAATTTGGGTTCCTAAAGGAACTATAATCAATTCTATGCAATATGATGAACAAAGTCATATCAGTTTTTAAGGCACCCAAAAGAAAATGGGTACCTAAAAATAATCCCTTCTTGTAGAAACATACACCATCACAAGCTAGGAGCAAGAGATGGTATCTCGATAGTGGATGCTCAAGACATATGACTGGAGATCCATCTCATTTCTCTATGCTCACTAGCAAAGAAGAAGGGTACGTCACCTTCAGAGACAACAACCAAGGCAAAATCATTGGCAAGGGAACCAAAGGTAACAAATTAAATTTTTCTATTGATGATGTCATACTAGTTGATGGATTGAAACATAATCTCTTGAGTGTTAGTCAATTATGCGATAAAGGTTATATCGTTAGATTTGAATCAAACATGTGTATTATTGAAAAACCAAACCATAACATAACTATGATTGCATTAAAACAAAATAATGTCTACACCATCAACCTTGATGAACTAAGTAATGAAATGTGCTTCTCCGCTTTAAATGATGATGCTTAGCTTTGGCATAGGAGACTAGGCCATGCAAGCATGAAACTAATATCTAAGATCTCATCTAGAGAATTAGTGCGAGGAATTCCAAATATGAAGTTTATTAAGGACAAAGTATGCGATGCATGTCAACTAGGTAAACAAATAAAAACTAGTTTCAAACCAAAAATTCAAATTAGCACCACTAGACTATTACAATTGATTCATTTGGACTTATTTGGACCAATTGACATGACAAGTCTAGAAGGAAGTAAATATGTATCTGTAATTATGGATGACTATACTAGATACACTTGGACCTATTTCTTAGCTCACAAAAGTGATTGTTTCAAGTGTTTCTCTAAATTTTGTAAACTCACTCAAAACGAAAAAGGCTTCATGATTTCATCAATTCGGAGTGATCACGGTGGCGAATTTCAAAACCGTGACTTTCAAAAAAATTTTAAAGTTAATGGATACAATCACAACTTCTCCACTCCGAGAAATCCTCAACAAAATGGAGTAGTTGAAAGAAAAAATAGAAACCTATAAGAAATGGCAAGAACGATGTTAAATGAACATAGTCTACCCAAGTATTTTTTGGTCGAAGCCGTGAATACGGCTTGCTACATCATGAATAGGGTTCTAATAAGACCATCCCTATCAAAAACTCCCTATGAATTATGGAATAACAAAAAACCAAATGTTTCCTATTTTAAAGTTTTTGGTTGTAAATGCTTTATTTTGAATGAAAGGGATGCCTTAGGAAAATTTGATGCTAAATCTGATGAAGGCATCTTTCTTGGTTACTCTTCCGTTTCTAAGGCTTTTCGGGTTTTAAACAAAAGAACCTTAGTAATAGAAGAATATATTCATGTAGTTTTTAATGAAATTTTTGATTTAAAGACAAATGATTTTGATGATGATCTTGGTTTTGATAATTTGAGTTTAAATGAACCCCCTGTTAGGATCGAGAGCACTAAGAGGGGGGGGGTGAATTAGTGCAGCGGAAATCTTACAGCAATTTAAAAGCTAAAGCTGCGTTCGTCCGATAAAAAATGATTTCGATATAAAAGCAGAATCACAGTGCAGTTTGCGTCTAAGCGCAGTTTTGCGTCTAAGCGCAGTTTGCGTCTAAACACAGTTTGCGTCTAAGCGTAGTTTGCGTCTAAGCACAGTTTGCGTCTAAGCGCAGTTTGCGTCTAAGCGCAGTTTGCGTCTAAACTCAGTTTTACGTCCAAACGCAGTTTTACGTCAAAACGCAGTTTTACGTCTAAACGCAGTTTTACGTCTAAACGCAGTTTTACGTCTAAACGCAGTTTTGCGTCTAAACGTAGTTTTACGTCTAAACGCAGTTTTACGTCTAAACGCAGTTTTGCGTCTAAACGCAGTTTTACGTCTAAACGTAATTTTACGTCTAAATGTAGTTTTGCGTCTAAAAGCAGTTTTGAACCTTGAAAAGCGTTTTACGTAGAAAGCAATTTGCAGTTATAAATGGAATCCGAATGTAAGCGTAAACTGCAGTGTGAAGATCGTACGAAAACACGATTTACGTTTAAATGCAGATTCTGAAAGATCAGAGCTTAGAAACTCGTTCGTAAAGGCGCAGAGGGCAGTAGCAATGTAGGAGGTTTGCAGTAATGATAAAGTGCTCAAGGTAAAAGCAAACCAGAGATTTAGAGTGGTTCGGTCAGTCTTGACCTACTCCACTTTTGGCTTCCTCCTCCGATGAGGTCACCGACGTCAACTAGCTGCCTTCCTTCAATGGGCGAAGGCTAACTGCCCTTTTACAATTTCTCTCCTTTTGACAGGCTTAGGAGACAACCTTTACAGATCCTTTCTCTCCTCTCTTTACAACTCAAGACTTAAAGAACAGAAGGAGGAGAACTTTAGGACTTTACACAAATTTGAGCTCTTAGAATCACTGAAAAGATCAAGAATTCGGTGTGGATCTATTTCCTTTCAGTGTTGAATGGGTGGGGTATTTATAGGCCCCAACCCAATTCAAATTTGGAGCTCAAAACGATCAAATCCCGGAATTCCGGGATCAGGCGGTTGCACCTCTTGACTGGAGAGGTGGCACCGCCTGGCAGAGCTCGAAGACTGAGCTCAGTGGTTGCATCGCCTGGCAGAGCTCGAAGTCTGAGCTCGGTGGTTGCATCACCTGGCAGAGCTCGAAACTGAGCTCAGGCTGATGCACCTCTCTGCCAGAGGTGGTTGCACCTCTCTGCCAGAGCTCGAAGACCGAGCTCAGGCGATGCATCACCTGTCCAAAGAGGTTGCACCTCTCTGCCTAGAGCTCGAAGACCGAGCTCGGTGGTTGCACCTCTTGGCAGAGCTCGAAACTTGAGCTCTGGCGGTGCTACCTCTTGACAGAGGAGGTTGCACCGCCCAGTCTCGCCTGGAGACTGAGCCCTGGGCGGTTGCACCTCTTGGCTGGGGCGGTTGCACCGCCCAGTCCCGCTGGAAGACATGGCCTGGGCGGTTGCACCGCCCAGTCCCGCAGCCCAGGCGGTTGTACCACCTGGCCTAGGCGGTTGCACCGCCTGGTGCAATCAGGGTCCGAATGGTTCGCTCCATTCGGCCCAATTTGAATCTTTTCAGGGGCCCAATTGCCCCAAGATTAAGCTAATGGGATCACCTCCCATTTTCAAGCTTAATCATCGTGCTAACTACGATTAACTCTAAGACAACTCCTGCAGCTTTGCTCCGATGCGTCAATCGCTTCTTCCGGCGAGTTTCCGGCGAACTTCCGTCGATCATCCGATAAACCCTCGGTGATCCTTCTGCGGACATCCGGCATACTCCTGGACTTTGCGACGATCCACTTGGCGAGTTCCGACGAGCTTCGCTTGGCAAGCTTCTGGACTTCTTGGATCTGTTCTCGCTGAACCTCCGACGACTGTCCGAACTTCCATCGAACTCTCGAACTCCCAACGTGATCATGATCTTGACTCCGGCGCAACACCTGCTGCTTGTCTTACTCTCATCGTAGTTAATCCTGCACAACAAAACAAAACTTCGATCGAGACAATTAATCCTAAGCAATTAACCAAGTTGTCCGACATGTCATTGGTCCCTCGACGCTTCGTCCGATTCTTCGGCGCATCGTCCTCTCGTGCAGCCTATTGCCCAATCGGCTAGTTGACTCCGCAACTCTGATATCCTTGGCACAATACCCGCTCTTCTTGGCCCGATGCCCGAGTCCACGGCCCGAAGCCTTCTGTCGATACGTCGACCGATCCACCGGCCCGACGTCCAATCTTCTGACATGTTCCTTCGGCACAACATGATTTTCCTGCTTTAATTGTCTCATCCTGATCGAAGCATCCTGCGTCACTCAAAACGCAGATTAAATCATAAACATATATCAAGTAGTTTCATCATCAAAATACAAGATTCAACAATCTCCCCCTTTTTGATGATGACAACCACTTGATGACGGAGTTAAACTTAACTCCCGGAGTTTAAACAAACTCCCCCTATCAATATGCCATTTTGATAGAACCTTGAATTCAAACTGAATTCAAGTCATTGCAATATTCATCATGAATACTTGCAACACGTCAACATGAACATATGCATAAACTTTATGCATCACATGTCATGTCATCAACATACTTTCATCAACATACTTCTCCCCCTTTGTCATCAACAAAAAGGAGAAGTATCACAATCAAGTGTTTGTGATATTGATTCAACTAATTGCATGAAAAACATAGTATCAAGTTTTATCATCATGCAATCTTGGAGCTAGAAGATTTAGCAAGTGTTATATCATGCTTAGAACATTCATGCTATCAAGTTTTAGATATTCAAGTTTTATAACATATAAGATAGCACTTTTGGTAATGTTCAAGATAGCAAGTTCTATATCATGCAAGCTAGCAAATTAGAGATGTTCAAGAAGGCAACTCTTGCTTCTTGAAAATTTTGCTCACTTTGCTAGATGCGCAAGTTAGCATTTTTGCCTCTTGAGATAGGCAAGATAGCATATTTGCTTCTTTTGAGATAGCAACTTTTTGCTTCTCTTTAGACCAACAAGCTAGCAAATTTTACGATATACAAGTTTCACAACATATAAGCTAGCAAAAATTTCGAAAGCAAATGCAAGATAGCTTTCTTGTGTAAGCTCATGATTCTTGCTTCCTATTGCAATGTGCAAATTGCAAGTTTTGCTTCTTGAGATATTCAAGATAGTGATGTTCAAGAAGACAATTTTTCTTCTTGAAATAAGCAAGTTAGCAATCAAGTTTTTGCATCTTCTTGACTTGTACAAGCTAACTATCTCCCCCTTTGTCATTGTAAAAATGAAAGAGAGAATACAGTTTTGTAGTTCTCTTTTCCTTTTAGAACGATTTCAAAATCATGACAAATGATGGATAATCAAGTTATGAATGTCAAGACAATTTTTCATCATGAATATTTTATCATTGCATGCATCATTATCATAACTTGAAGTATTACATGCATGATATCATATCACCATTCATAATTACATTAATATTTCAATATAACAATTTCTTCTCAAAATGTGTAACTTGGCACTCATAGCATTTTAAATCATGATTTACATCATATGCAATACATCACATCATAATTAGAAAGCACAAGTATTGCATGCATAATTGTACATCATAAATGTTTCATATCATGATGGTATCAATTTTGTCAAATTATATCCTACCATGCATGATCAAAACTTCTCCCCATTTTATCATTGAAAACAAGAACAAAGTAGGGGGTAGAGCATAAAAGTGTTAAATATTTCAATCATTTCAAGGCATTTATATCATAGATCAAGTCATGATTCGTAATTCATCATAAAGCAGATTAGTTTTCAATCATCACATAAGGCATTTAAGGAATTTTTGAAACATAGGAGAATGATTAAATTAAGCATACAATGTTTCAATCCAATTCAAGTCATGAATATCAATGCTTTCATATTGTGAGTATCAATTCATGAATACCACAAGATATTATTTGTGACTTCAATTTTGCAAGATCAAGATTATGATTTAGATAAAACTTATTCAAATCAAATTATTAATTTGAAATTCATAATCTAGTCATTAAAATCAATTTCGAGATTCACAAAATATCATGAAATCATTAATCTCGATCAGATGGGAAAAGCATTTTTTAAGAGATTCTTTTTCACCTAAGCATGCCTTAGTCTTTATATGCCAAATTAAGATAAGCATTAAAGTTCAAGACATAAGGCAAAGAAATCTTGTATTATGAAATATATGATATCAAGGCTCATGATTCATTCGAAAAGATATAGTACAAAGAGCAACTTGAAACATTCTTATCAAGATCACATTTTAAAATATTCCAAGTTTCAAGATATCAATATGACACTTCATTGAATTCCATTTCATTTGAAGAACTCCTTTTTGATAAATGTAGGGAGCATAATGAACGATCTTGATTCATAAAGAGCTTCATGTTATCAAGATCATGATTTTAATAATTATTCTCTTTAGCAAAGAATCACAAAAGCACTTTATTTTTGCATAAGAAATCACATTGTGTTATGATTTATAAATTCTTTTTCTGCACACGAATCATAGGAGATATGAATGTGAAACAAATCTTTGCAAGCAAAAACACTATCATTCATATTTCAAGATGGAGTTTATAAGCATGAATCATTTCATCAAATCCATTTTAGAAAAATATTTTTCATAAGTGTATGAGAAAATCCGATTGTTAGGATACCAATTGTTAACTGAATCCGAAAATGAAATTAACACTTTCATATATTCAAACATGATTTTTGCTATAGATCTTGAAATTAAGTCAAGAAGATCAAACAAGCTCATGATCATGGATAACTTAAAATCACATGCATAAAATTGTTAATAACCATTTCATATTACATCTTTATGCATTACTTTAAATCAAACGTGATTTCATTCAACAATGTTAATCAAACATGATACACATTATTACTTCTTAACCATGATCAAAATCATTTTGTTTGTTTATCATAAAATATGCAATATTATTTTCGAAATTATCAGCATGATCATAATTTTTGTATTTTTATTTTTAAACATGTAATTTTCAAGAAAATTAGTTCTAAACTAAAAAAGAAAATATATCATGAAAGCATCAAGTAATTTCAAAATAAACCAAAGGCATTTTAATTACCTCAATGTCGTAAGCTAGTAAGGCGTAGTTTGCCGCCTCGCTTTTGTTGACTTTCTCGTCTTCAGATGAGCTCGATTCATCCCAATTTTTGTTCTTCTTCTTGCGTTTAAAGCAAGTAGTTCCATTCTTTTTGCTTTTTAATTTTCGTTTCATTTGTAGTTTAAGTTCACCATCACTTGAGCTTATGCTCGAGTGGTCTTCAAATGTTCTATGTCCCAAATCCTTCCTGTTCTTTGGAAGGTGGTTCTCAAGTTCTTCACGTGCATTGCACGTCATTTCATATGTGATCAATGAACCAATTAGTTCTTCAAGTGGAAAATGGTTCAAGTTTTTCGATTCTTGAATAGCAGTTACTTTTGAATCCCAAGTTTTAGAAAGTGAGCGCAAAACTTTGTTAACGAGTTCAAAATCCGAAAAGCTTTTACCAAGTGATTTTAAACCATTGACGACATCCGTAAAACGGGTGTACATGTCAACAACGGTTTCGCTTGGTTTCATATGAAAAAGCTCGAAATCAAGCAGTAAAATATTAACTTTCGAGTCTTTGACTCTACTAGTTCCCTCGTGCGTGATTTCAAGAGTGCGCCAAATATCGAAAGCCGTTTCACACGTAGAAATCCGATTGAACTCATTTTTGTCCAATGCGCAAAATAAGGCATTCATAGCTTTTGCGTTTAAAGAAAAATTCTTCTTCTCCAAAACCGACCATTCGTTCATCGGTTTGGAGGGAAGTTGAAAACCGTTTTCAATGATATTCCATAAATCCAGATTTAGAGAAATTAAGAAAACTCTCATTCGAGTTTTTCAATAAGTGTAGTCCAATCCGTTAAAGAACGGTGGACGAAGGACCGAACAGCCCTCTTGAAAAGTCATTTCTCTCGGGTGTAAATCCGAAATGAGAAATACCCCGCTCTGATACCAATTGTTAGGATCGAGAGCACTAAGAGGGGGGGGGGTGAATTAGTGCAGCGGAAATCTTACAGCAATTTAAAAGCTAAAGCTGCGTTCGTCCGATAAAAAATGATTTCGATATAAAAGCAGAATCACAGTGCAGTTTGCGTCTAAGCGCAGTTTTGCGTCTAAGCGCAGTTTGCGTCTAAACACAGTTTGCGTCTAAGCGCAGTTTGCGTCTAAGCACAGTTTGCGTCTAAGTGCAGTTTGCGTCTAAGCGCAGTTTGCGTCTAAGCGCAGTTTGCGTCTAAACTCAGTTTTACGTCCAAACGCAGTTTTACGTCAAAACGCAGTTTTACGTCTAAACGCAGTTTTACGTCTAAACGCAGTTTTACGTCTAAACGTAGTTTTACGTCTAAACGCAGTTTTGCGTCTAAACGCAGTTTTACGTCTAAACGCAGTTTTACGTCTAAACGTAGTTTTACGTCTAAACGCAGTTTTACGTCTAAACGCAGTTTTGCGTCTAAACGCAGTTTTACGTCTAAACGTAATTTTACGTCTAAATGTAGTTTTGCGTCTAAAAGCTGTTTTGAACCTTGAAAAGCGTTTTACGTAGAAAGCAATTTGCAGTTATAAATGGAATCCGAATGTAAGCGTAAACTACAGTGTGAAGATCGTACGAAAACACGATTTACGTTTGAATGCAGATTCTGAAAGATCAGAGCTTAGAAACTCGTTCGTAAAGGCGCAGAGGGCAGTAGCAATGTAGGAGGTTTGCAGTAATGATAAAGTGCTCAAGGTAAAAGCAAACCAGAGATTTAGAGTGGTTCGGTCAGTCTTGACCTACTCCACTTTTGGCTTCCTCCTCCGACGAGGTCACCGACGTCAACTAGCTGCCTTCCTTCAATGGGCGAAGGCTAACTGCCCTTTTACAGTTTCTCTCCTTTTGACAGGCTTAGGAGACAACCTTTACAGATCCTTTCTCTCCTCTCTTTACAACTCAAGACTTAAAGAACAGAAGGAGGAGAACTTTAGGACTTTACACAAATTTGAGCTCTTAGAATCACTGAAAAGATCAAGAATTCGGTTTGGATCTATTTCCTTTCAGTGTTGAATGGGTGGGGTATTTATAGGCCCCAACCCAATTCAAATTTGGAGCTCAAAACGATCAAATCCCGGAATTCCGGGATCAGGCGGTTGCACCTCTTGACTGGAGAGGTGGCACCGCCTGGCAGAGCTCGAAGACTGAGCTCAGGCGATTGCACCTCTCTGCCAGAGCTCGAAGACTGAGCTCAGTGGTTGCATCGCCTGGCAGAGCTCGAAGTCTGAGCTCGGTGGTTGCATCACCTGGCAGAGCTCGAAACTGAGCTCAGGCTGATGCACCTCTCTGCTAGAGGTGGTTGCACCTCTCTGCCAGAGCTCGAAGACCGAGCTCAGGCGATGCATCACCTGTCCAAAGAGGTTGCACCTCTCTGCCTAGAGCTCGAAGACCGAGCTCGGTGGTTGCACCTCTTGGCAGAGCTCGAAACTTGAGCTCTGGCGGTGCTACCTCTTGACAGAGGAGGTTGCACCGCCCAGTCTCGCTTGGAGACTGAGCCCTGGGCGGTTGCACCTCTTGGCTGGGGCGGTTGCACCACCCAGTCCCGCTGGAAGACATGGCCTGGGCGGTTGCACCACCTGGCTGGGGCGGTTGCACCGCCCAGTCCCGCAGCCCAGGCGGTTGTACCACCTGGCCTAGGCGGTTGCACCGCCTGGTGCAATCAGGGTCCGAATGGTTCGCTCCATTCGGCCCAATTTGAATCTTTTCAGGGGCCCAATTGCCCCAAGATTAAGCTAATGGGATCACCTCCCATTTTCAAGCTTAATCATCGTGCTAACTACGATTAACTCTAAGACAACTCCTGCAGCTTTGCTCCGATGCGTCAATCGCTTCTTCCGGCGAACTTCCGTCGATCATCCGATAAACCCTCGGTGATCCTTCTGCGGACATCCGGCATACTCCTGGACTTTGCGACGATCCACTTGGCGAGTTCCGACGAGCTTCGCTTGGCAAGCTTCTGGACTTCTCGGATCTGTTCTCGCTGAACCTCCGACGACCGTCCGAACTTCTGTCGAACTCTCGAACTCCCAACGTGATCATGATCTTGACTCCGGCGCAACACCTGCTGCTTGTCTTACTCTCATCGTAGTTAATCTTGCACAACAAAACAAAACTTCGATCGAGACAATTAATCCTAAGCAATTAACCAAGTTGTCCGACATGTCATTGGTCCCTCGACGCTTCGTCCGATTCTTCGGTGCATCATCCTCTCGTGCAACCTATTGCCCAATCGACCAGTTGACTCCGCAACTCCGATATCCTTGGCACAATACCCGCTCTTCTTGGCCCGATGCCCGAGTCCACGGCCCGAAGCCTTCTGTCGATACGTCGACCGATCCACCGGCCCGACGTCCAATCTTCTGACATGTTCCTTCGGCACAACATGATTTTCCTGCTTTAATTGTCTCATCCTGATCGAAGCATCCTGCGTCACTCAAAACGCAGATTAAATCATAAACATATATCAAGTAGTTTCATCATCAAAATACGAGATTCAACACCCCCTCCTCAAAATAGCAACTTGGATGCACCTTCTTCCGAAATTTCCTTACCCAAGGAATGGAAGTATATAGATGCTCATCCAAAGGAGCTAATTATAGGAGATACATCAAAAGGGGTTCAAACGCATTCCTCTTTCAAGAATTTTTATGCTAATACCGCCTTCCTGTCTCAAATTGAACCTAAATGCATTGACGAGGCCTTAAAAGATAATTTTTGGGTCATTGCAATGCAAGAAGAATTGAACCAATTTGCGAGGAATGAGATATGGAAGCTTGTTCCTAGACCAAGTGACCACTTAGTCATAGGTACTAAGTGGGTCTTTAGAAACAAGCAAGACGAAAATGGTATTGTGGTTAGAAACAAGGCTAGATTAGTGGCCAAGGGTTTCAACCAAGAAGAAGGTGTTGAATCTCGGATTTTGATGATGAAGTCAATTGTCATTTGTTGTCTAATGTATGTGTTGAGATAAGTGTGCAGGATTAACTACGATGAAAGTAAGACATGCAGCAGGAGTTGCGCCGGAGTCATGACAATGATCACGTTGGGAGTTCGAGAGCTCGACGAAAGTTCGGACAGTCGTCGGAGGTTCTATGGGAACAAATCCGAGAAGTCCAGAAGCTTGCCAAAGGAGCTCATCGGAACTTGCCAAGTGGATCGTCGCAAGTCCAGGAGTTTGCCGGAAGTCCATAGGAGCATCACCGAGGGTTCGTCGGATGATCGACGGAAGTTCGCCGGAAACTCGCCGGAAGAAGCAATTGACGCACCGGAGCAAGCTGTAGAATTTGTCTTAGGAAATAATCGTAGTTAGCACATTGATTAAGTTAGAAATGGGAGGTGATCCCATTAGCTTAATCTTGGGGCAATTGGGCCCCTGAAGAACTCAAATTGGGCCGAATGGATCAACCCATTCAGACCCAGGTTGCTATGGGAGGTGCAACCGCCCAGGCAGGGAGGTAGCACCACCCAGGCTATGTCTCCCAGCGAGACTGGGCGGTGCAACCGCCCCAGCCATGAGGTGGCACCGCCCCGGGCTCAGTCTCCGAGCGAGATTGGGCGGTGCAACCTCTTCTGTCAAGAGGTAGCACCGCCATAGCTCAAGTTTCGAGCTCTGCCAGGCGGTGCAACCTCTCCAGTCAAGCGGTGCAACTGCCTGAGCTCCGTCTTCGAGCTCTAGCAGAGAGGTGCAACCGCCCCTAACAGAGGTGGCACCGCCGAGAGGCTCAGTCTTCGAGCTCTGCCAAGCGGTGCAACCGCCCTAGTTAAGAGGTGCAACTGCCTAATCCCGGAATTCCGGGAATTGACAGATTTGAGCTCCAAATTTAAACTGGGTTGGGGCCTATAAATACCCCACCCATTCAGCACTGAAAGCACAGAACACACACTCGAAATCTTGCTGTCTTTCTATGTTTCTTAGAGCTCAAAACTGCTAGTTCTCCTCTTTCTGTTCTTCAAGTTTGAGTTGTAAAGAGAGGAGAGAAAACTTCTGTAAGGGTTGTCTCCTAAGCCTGTCAAAAGGAGTGAATCTGTAAGAGGGTGGTTGGCCTTCGCCTATTGAAGGAAGGCCTCTAGTTGACGTCGGTGACCTCGTCGGTGGAGGAAGCCAAAAGTGCAGTAGGTCAAGATTGACGGAACCACTCTAAATCTCGGTTTGCATTTCCTTTGAGTATTTTACCTTCATTGCCAACTTCTCAATAGCTTACTGCCCTCTGCGATTTTACGAATGAGTTTCAAGGTTCAGAATTTTCTGAATCTGCGTTCAGACGTAAATCGGCTTTTCTCGTACGATCATCATATTTCAGTTTACGTTTACGTTTTGATTTCAATCATAATTGCTTACTGCCTTCTGCGATCTTACGAACAAGTTTCTTAGTTCAGAACTTTCTAAATCTGCACTTAGACGTAAATCATTTTTTATCGAACGCAGCTTTCGTTTTAATCGCTGAAAAATTTCCGCTGCACTAATTCACCCCCACCCCCCCCCCCTCTTAGTGCTCTCGATCCTAACAAATGGTATCAGAGCCCGGTTAACTCTCAAACGGATTAAAATCCAAGAGAGATGGCTTACGCCGGAAACCAAGAGGGCCATTCTATTATACGTCCACCCATGTTTAATGGGACGGACTACACCTATTGGAAGACCCAAATGAGGATTTTTCTTATTTCTATGGACGTTGAACTTTGGAATCTTGTCGAGAATGGTTTTTGATAGTCTTCTCTTCCAATGATCGATTGGAATGATTTGGAAAAGAAGGCTTTTGCTCTTAATGCAAAGGCTATGAATGCCTTATTTTGCGCACTTGATAAAAACGAGTTTAATTGTGTTTCGATTTATGAATCTGCATTTGATATTTGGCACACACTTGAAGTGACTCATGAAGGCATAAGTAGAGTGAAAGAGTCAAAAATCAATCTTTTGTTACACTCTTTCGAACTTTTCCAGATGAAACCGAGTGAGACTATTGGCGACATGTTTACCCGTTTCACGGATGTCGTCAACGGTCTAAAAGGAATCGGAAAAAGTTTTTCGGATTTTAAGCTCGTAAATAAGATTCTAAGATCCCTTCCTAAGAGTTGGGATCCTAAAGTCACTACTATTCAAGAGGCAAAAGATCTAAACAACTTCCCTCTTGAAGAACTAATTGGGTCATTAATGACCTACGAGATGACTTGCAAAGCTCATGAAGAGCAAGAAGACATCCTTCCAAAGAACAGGAAGGATATGGCACTTAGAACTTTAGAAGACCACTTGAAAGAAAACTCAAGTGATAAGGACTGTAATGATGACTTGGCACTTCGAACAAGAAAATTTAAAAAATTCATTAAAAGAAACAAGTTTAAGAATGATACTAAAAATAAACTTGAACCCAAGAATGACCAAGTTATTTGCTATGAGTGCAAAAAGCCGGGACACTACAAGAGTGATTGTCCCCAAGCCAAAAAGAGAACAACAAAGAAGAAGACGCTCAAAGCAACATGGGATGATTCGAGCGCGTCCGAAGAAGAGGAGTCCAACACCGAGCAAGTTGCTCATTACGCCTTAATGGCCATCGGAGAGGAGGTAACAAATTTATTAGATGCAGATTTATCTTTCGATGAATTATTAAATGCCTTCCATGACTTATTTGATGAATGCAAGATTATCAATAGAAAATATAAATTGTTAAAAAAGGAGCATGATAGTCTTACTTGTGATTTTGATAAGTTAAAAACTAAATATCATGATAGTTTAAATTCATGTATCAAATGTCATGATCTAGAAACTCTCCAAAAAGAAAACCTGCTACTTAAGGACACCTTGAAGAAATTCGAGGTTGGTAGCAAGTCATTGAACATGATCCTTGCAAACAAGGGTCACATTCCAAAAAGGAGTGGAATTGGATTTGTGAAAAGTCCTCACCTAAATCCAACCACCTTTATAAAAGGCCCCATCTTACATGTTCAACACCAAGCCAAATGCAACTTTTGTTGCAAATTTGGACACAAGACGCATTATTGTCCATTCAAGAAAATTAGTCCAAATAAATTGATTTGGGTTCCTAAAGGAACCATGATAAACTCCATGCAACATGATAAAAAATGTAGATCTATCTTTGATGCACCCAAAAGCAAATGGGTACCTAAAAATCATCCTTTCTTGTAGAAACCCACACCATCGCAAACTAAGAGCAAGAGATGGTACCTTGATAGTGGATGCTCTAGGCATATGACCGGAGATCCATCTCAATTCTCTAAGCTCACTAGCATAGACGAAGGCTATGTCACCTTCGGAGATAACAACAAGGGTAAAATCATTGGCAAAGGAACCATAGGTAACAAATCCAACTTCTTTATTGAAGATGTTTTGTTAGTTGATGGTTTAAAACATAACCTCTTGAGCATTAGTCAATTATGTGATAAAGGATACACTGTCAAATTTGAATCTAATGCTTGCATCATTGAAAAACCACATAAGAACATGTCTATGATTGCATTAAAATAAAATAACGTATACACTATTGACATCAATGATTTGTGTAATGAAATGTGTTTTGCGGTTATGAATGAGGATGCTTGGCTATGGCATAGAAGATTAGGTCATGCTAGCATGAAACTAATCACTCAAATATCATCTAGAGAACTTGTAAGAGGAATTCCTTATATCAAGTTCATCAAAGATAGTGTGTGTGATGCTTGCCAATTAGGTAAACAAATTAAGGGTAGTTTCAAAGTTAAGAATCAAATAAGCACCTCTAGGCCCTTACAATTGATCCATATGGACTTATTCGGACCAATCTCTACATCGAGTCTAGGAGGTAGCAAATACGCCTTTGTCATTGTTGATGACTATAGCAGATATACATGGACCTACTTCTTAAAACAGACAAATGAATGCTTTAGATATTTTACCAAGTTTTGTAAACTTGTTCAAAATGAGAAGGGTTCTATAATTTCATCAATTAGAAGTGATCATGGTGGAGAATTTCAAAACCATGATTTCCAAGAATTCTGTGAACTCAATGGATACAACCATAATTTCTCTACTCCAAGAAATCCTCAACAAAATGGGGTAGTAGAAAGAAAAAATCGAAATCTACAAGAAATGGCAAGAACCATGTTGAATGAACATAGCCTACCCAAATATTTTTGGGCCGAAGCCGTAAACACTGCGTGCTATATTTTGAATAGAGTTCTAGTAAGACCCTTACTCACCAAAACTCCTTATGAGTTATGGAATAACAAAAAACCCAATGTCTCATATTTTAAAATCTTTAGGTGTAAGTGTTTTATCTTGAATGAAAAGGATAACTTAGAAAAATTCGATGCTAAATCTGATGAAGGAATCTTTCTTGGTTATTCTTCGGTTTCTAAAGTTTTTCGTATTTTCAATAAAAGAACTTTAATTATTGAAGCATCCATCCATGTTGTTTTCAATGAGATTTCCGAAATTAGGAAAAATGATCTTGATGATGATGTTAATTTTAATTCTTTGAATTTAAACGAAACCCCATCTCCAACTAGCAACTTGGATGCATCCACTTCTCAGATTTCCTTACCCAAGGATTGGAAGTATGTAGATGCTCATCCTAAGGAGCTAATCTTAGGAGACACATCAAAGGGGGTTCAAACACGATCTTCTCCTAAAAATTTTTGTGCCAACGCCGCTTTTCTCTCCCAAATTGAACCCAAGTGTGTTGACGAAGCCATGAAAGATGATTCATGGATTATCGCAATGCAAGATGAATTAAATCAATTTGAGAGAAATGAGGTGTGGACGCTTGTTCCTAGGCCAAATGACCATTTAGTTATTGGTACTAAATGGGTCTTTAGAAACAAACAAGATGAAAATGGTATCGTGGTTAGAAACAAGGCTAGATTAGTGGCCAAAGGTTTCAACCAAGAAGAAGGTATCGATTACAAAGAAACCTTCGCTCCTGTGGCTCGATTAGAAGCCATAAGGATGCTCCTTGCCTACGCTAGTAGTAATAATTTTAAGTTATTTCAAATGGATGTTAAAAGCGCTTTTCTTAATGGCTTTATTTCCGAAGAAGTCTATGTTGAACAACCTCCTGGATTTGAAAATAATAATCTCCCTAATCACGTGTTTAGATTAACTAAAGCTCTCTATAGTTTAAAACAAGCTCCAAGGGCTTGGTATGAGAGACTTAGTTCTTTTCTTATTGAAAATAATTTCATAAAAGGCAAGGTTGATACTACATTATTCATCAAGAACTTTGAAAATAATTTTCTCATTGTTCAAATTTATGTTGATGATATTATCTTTGGTTCTACGAATGAATCTCTTTGTGAATCTTTTGCTAAAACTATGAGTCTTGAATTCGAAATGAGTCTAATGGGAGAGTTAACATTCTTCTTAGGTCTACAAATTAAACAACTAAGCAATGGCATCTTTATTAGTTAAACTAAATATGCTATGAGTTTACTAAAAAAGTTTAATATGAATAACTCAAAAGCTATTAACACTCCTATGAGCACCTCCACTAAGTTAGAAATTGATGAAAGTGGAGAAAACTTCGATCAAAAAACTTATAGGGGTATGATAGGAAGTTTACTTTACCTCACTGCAACTAGACCATATATCATGTTCAGTGTAGGACTTTGTGCTAGATTTCAATCAAACCCTAAGATATCTCATCTCAAAGTAGTTAAAAGAATACTTTGATATCTTAATGGTACCACAAATCTAGGATTATGGTACCCAAAATCAGAGAATCTTAAGTTAATTGCTTATGCTGATGCAGACTTCGCTGGCTGTAGACAAGATAGAAAAAGCACATCAGGAACATGTCAATTCTTAGGACATGCCCTTGTTTCCTGGTCATCAAAAAAACAAAACTCGGTTGCACTATCAACAACCGAAGCTGAATATATTGCAGCAAGTGCATGCTGTGCACAAGTTGTTTGGATGAAAAATACCTTAGAAGATTATAAAGTTCATCTTAAAAATATTCCCATTAAATGTGATAACACAAGTGTAATATGCTTAACAAAGAACCCTATACAACACTCAAGAACAAAACATATTGATATCAGACATCACTTTATACGAGATCATGTTACGAATCATGATGTAATCATAGAGTTCATTGATACGAAACATCAACTAGCTGATATCTTTACAAAACCTCTAAGTGAAAAACAATTTGATTTTATAAGAAGAGAATTAGGAATGTTGATGTGTCCGAATACTTAAACTAGTTAAAATTATTTTTCGGACTTTATTGAATGATCAAATCACTTGATTACTATGACATGCCTTGGTATCACTTGATCAAATAACATGTTAGAAATTATGTGTCAAATATAAAAATGTTTTTGAAAATCAGTAGCTTACTCATATTCGAATGCATGAAAGAGGTTATTTTCGGATTTGATTAACAATTTGAATGCTAAAAAATCGGATTTTCCTGTACACTCTTATGAAAATTTTTTTTGAAAAATGAGTTTACTCCTTCATACACAAAGAATTATAACATACAAGGAGAAGAGGTATTCAAAGTATTATATGTGTCTTGCCTTCCTTTATGTGCTTGATAACCTGCTTATATTGTTCTCCTGGAATCACATCTACCATGCTTTTTGTTGATGACAAAGGGGGAGAAATATATGAATTGATATGTTTACTATCACTAATGTTGATATGGTTGTTGCTGATATGTTTACTAATGATGATATGGTTGCTATCACTGATGCTGATATGTTTGCTATCACTAATGATGATAGGATTGCTATCATTGCTATATGCCCTGTATCAAGATATCAAACAAAAATTTGCATCGCACGAGCTGATATCTTACCATGTGATGCAATGCTACACTTGCTAAAATATTCGAAATGTGTACATCATGTAATGATATCAAAATCTTGCTTTACAGCTTTACATGTCGATATCTTACAATATGATGAATTGCTACAATTACCATCATTCAAACTTGTTATATTTGAAAATGTATGTCAAGCCTTGACATCATCTTCAAAGAAATACATAATGATAGGAATCATGATGGGAATATGTCTCTTGAATTTATAAAGTTTTTAAATTCAAGAAGTATGGCATATAAACAGGGGGAGTTAAGGTTAACTCCATTATCAATTGATTGTCATCATCAAAAAGGGGGAGATTGTTGAATCTCGGATTTTGATGATGAAGTCAATTGTCATTTGTTGTCTAATGTATGTGTTGAGATAAGTGTGTAGGATTGACTATGATGAAAGTAAGACATGCAGCAGGAGTTGTGCCGGAGTCATGACAATGATCACGTTGGGAGTTCGAGAGCTCGACGGAAGTTTGGACAGTCGTCGAAGGTTCTGCGGGAAACAAATCCGAGAAGTCCAGAAGCTTGCCAAAGGAGCTCATCGGAACTTTCCAAGTGGATCGTCGCAATTCCAGGAGTTTGCCGGAAGTCCGCAGGAGCATCACCGAGGGTTCGTCGGATGATCGACGGAAGTTCGCTGAAACTCGCCGAAAGAAGCGATTGACGCACCGGAGCAAGCTGCAGAATTTGTCTTAGGAAATAATCGTAGTTAGCACATTGATTAAGTTAGAAATGGGAGGTGATCCCATTACCTTAATCTTGGGGCGATTGGGCCCCTGAAGAACTCAAATTGGGTCGAATGGATCAACCCATTCGGACCCAGGTTACTGTGGGAGGTGCAACCGCCCAGGTAGGGAGGTAGCACCGCCCAGGCTATGTCTCCCAGCGAGACTGGGCGGTGCAACCGCCCCAGCCAAGAGGTGGCACCGCCCCGGGCTCAGTCTCCGAGCGAGACTGGGCGGTGCAACCTCTTCTGTCAAGAGATAGCACTGCTAGAGCTCAAGTTTCGAGCTCTGCTAGGCGGTGCAACCTCTACAATCAGGCGGTGCAACCGCCTGAGCTCAGTCTTCGAGCTCTGGCAGAGAGGTGCAACCGCCCCTGACAGAGGTGGCACCGCCCAAAGGATCAGTCTTCGAGCTCTGCCAGGCGGTGCAACCGCCCCAATCAGGAGGTGCAACCGCCTGATCCCGGAATTCCGAGAATTGACAGATTTGAGCTCCAAATTTGAACTGGGTTGGGGCCTATAAATACCCCACCCATTCAGCACTGAAAGCACAGAACACACACTCGAAATCTTGCTGTCTTTCTATGTTTCTTAGAGCTCAAAACTGCTAGTTCTCCTCTTTCTATTCTTCAAGTTTGAGTTGTAAAGAGAGGAGAGAAAACTTTTGTAAAGGTTGTCTCCTAAGCCCGTCAAAAGGAGTGAATCTATAAGAGGGTGGTTGGCCTTCGCCTATTGAAGGAAGGCCTCTAGTTGACGTCGGTGACCTCATCGGTGGAGGAAGCCAAAAGTGGAGTAGGTCAAGATTGACCGAACCACTCTAAATCTCGGTTTGCATTTCCTTTGAGTATTTTACCTTCACTGCAAACTTCTCAATAGCTTACTGCCCTCTGCGATTTTACGAACGAGTTTCAAGGTTCAGAATTTTTCGAATCTGCGTTTAGACGTAAATCGGCTTTTCTCGTACGATCATCATATTTCAGTTTACGTTTACGTTTTGATTTCAATTATAACTGCTTACTGCCTTCTGCGATCTTACAAACAAGTTTCTAAGTTCAGAACTTTCTAAATCTGCACTTAGACATAAATCATTTTTTATCGAACGAACGCAGCTTTCGTTTTAATAGCTGAAAAATTTCCGCTGCACTAATTCAACCCCCCCCCCCCCCCCCCCTCTCTTAGTGCTCTCAATCCTAACGGAAGGTATCGACTACGAAGAAACCTTCGCTCCTGTGGCAAGATTAGAAGCCATTAAGATGCTCCTTGCCTATACTAGTAGTTATAATTTTAAACTGTCTCAAATGGATGTCAAAAGTGCCTTCTTGAATGGTTTTATTTCCGAAGAAGTATATGTCGAACAACCTCCCGGATTTGAAAATTCTCTTCTTCCTAATCATGTATTCAAATTGACTAAGGCTCTCTATGGCTTGAAACAAGCTCCTAGAGCTTGGTATGAAAGGCTTAGTTCCTTTCTTATTTTAAATAATTTTACCAAAGGTAAGGTTGATACTACATTGTTTATCAAACATTTTAAAAATATTTTCTTATTGTGCAAATTTTTGTTGACGATATTATTTTTGGCTCTTTAGATGAATCACTATGTGAATCATTTGCCAAATGTATGAGTTATGAATTTGAAATGAGTTTAATGGGTGAATTAACCTTCTTTTTAGGATTACAAATCAAACAACTTAGTGATGGTATATTTCTTAACTAATCTAAATACACATTAGAACTGTTAAAATGATTTAACATGGATAATTCAAAAGCAATAAGCACCCCTATGAGTACTTCGACTAAGTTAGATATGGATGAAAATAGTGAAAATTTTGATAAAAAACATATAGGGGAATGATAGGTAGTCTACTCTACTTCACCGTGACTAGATCGGATATTATGTTTAGTGTAGGACTTTATGCTAGGTTTTAATCTAATCCTAAATTATCTCATCTTAGTGTCAAAAGAATATTTAGGTATCTTAAAGGAACTCCAAATTTAGAATTGTGGTATCCAAAATATGAAAAATTCGATTTAATAGCTTATGCAGATGCCGATTTTGGTGGATGCAGGATAGATAGAAAAAGTACATCCAGAACATGCCAATTTTTAGGACATGCACTTGTTTCTTAGACTTCCAAGAAATAAAATTTAGTTGCACTATCTACAGCGGAAGCCGAATACATTGCTACAAGTGCATGCTGTGCACAAGTTGTTTGGATGAAAAATACATTAGAAGACTATAGAATTCACTTTAAAAACATTCCCATAAAATGTGATAATACTAGTGTCATGTCTTACTAAAAATCTAGTTCAGCACTCTAGAACTAAGCACATCGACGTTAGGCATCATTTCATACGCGATCATGTCCTTAACAATAATGTTGTTCTAGAATTCATTGGCACAAAGCATCAATTAGCAGATATATTTACAAAAGCTTTGAATGAAGACCAATTTGAATTCATTAGAAGGGAATTAGGTATGTTAAATTGTCCCTAAGAATAAACTTGTTTGAATGGATTTTCCGTAAAGTTTTTCATCCTCTCTCCGTTCTTCGGTGAATTTCATCATTCTCTTTCGATTCTAAATGACACGTTAAATTACCTTATCCTATCTTGTGTCAAACACTGCTCCCATCTGATCAAGATTAATGATTTTATGATATTTTGTTAATCTCGAAATTGATTTTGATGGCTTGATTATGAGTTTCAAGTTGACGATTTGAATTTGAATGAGTTTGTATTCGAATTATGATTTATTAGAGTTACTACTTGAAATTTTTTTTTAATCACAATCTCTTCTTTGTACACCTATAATTTTTGTTATTTATAGAAAGAAGAGATTTGATAAAATGGATGAATGATGAATTTTTGTATGATCAATGCTGAATTCCTGATGTTATAATCACAAATTATGTGCTTCAAGTCTCATTCCCTTTTTATTGATGACAAAGGGGGAGAAGTGATAACTAAGTGATGACTTATACCATTTCGATAGCATAACTTAATGAAAATATCTTATGCGCATCGATAACATGACTTATATGAATTACAAGAGCTTGTATAATACAAATATCTTATATGCCTTGCAAAATCTTTGAGAATATCGCAAGATTGATTGATCATATTGAAAGCATGCCTTACATTTATATCATAAAATTCATGTCGAAAATCTTTATCTCCTATCGTAGTAAAAATTGTCTCTTATGATTCGACTTAAAAATGATTTTCATCGAAGTTTCGTATTTACTTATGCTTAATGAGAATAACGATAAGTTCAACGGTTAGAACTTATTGGTTTATGCTTGAATTCAATGGGATGGAATTCAAGTATTTTTATCTTCTCATAATATGGCATATAGATAGGGGGAGTTATGTTTAACTCCGTCATCAACTGATTGTCATCATCAAAAAGGGGGAGATTGTTGAATCTCAGATTTTGATGATAAAATCAATTTATGGGTTAATTGATCTAATCCATATTATTGAGTTAAGTGTGTAGGATTAACTATGATAACCAAAAAACATAAAGCAAGAATACCGGAGTCAAGTTCGATGGACGTTTAAGAGTCCGAAGAATCGTCGAAGATGCTGCCGGAACCAACCGAGAAGAAATCAGGAACCTGTCGAAATTTTTGAAAGTTTGCCGAAGAGATCGTCGGAGGTTCGCAGAGATCACTGAGAAGGCTCGGCTACTCATTGAAGTCGTCATAAGATCAGGAGCTTGTTGGGAGTCCGTCGGAAGAAATATGAGGGCATATCGGAAGTCCGCCGGAAGTTCATCGGAAAGCTCGCCAGAAGAAGACTCGACGTTCGCGGTTGAAAACTTGCTTGAGATGTTTTTAGTTATTTAGTTCACATGTAATTAGGATT
Organism: Musa acuminata AAA Group; assembly: GCF_036884655.1. Classification (NCBI taxonomy): domain Eukaryota; kingdom Viridiplantae; phylum Streptophyta; class Magnoliopsida; order Zingiberales; family Musaceae; genus Musa; species Musa acuminata. The sequence goes on from NC_088346.1 coordinate 23,876,467, forward strand.
AGGATTAAAAGATAATCTTATATCCTAGTTAGGGGCCAACTAGGCCCAAAATTAGACTTGGTTTGGGCTAAATTTAAAGCCCAACCAGTGAACCGAAGGGTCTGGCAGTGCCACCGCCAGACTGGGCGGACCACCCAGCACCCGAGTGCCAGGCGGTGGCACCGCCAGTCCACTGTCAGTGTCAGACACTGACAGGCGATGGCACCGCCACTGATAGGCGGTGGCATCGCCAGCATCGGGAACCAAAGAGAATTCAAATTTTGGAGCCCAAATTTGAATCCTCTTAAGGCCTATAAATACCCCTCAATTCTCAACTGAGATAACAACTTTTAAGAAGCAATTGATTGAGAGAAAGGTCTTAGAAAAGTCTTAGCAAGTCTTGTTTTCAATTTGCTAGAGTGTTCACCTCCTTCTTTCTTGCTGAAAATTTGTAAGAGTGTGAACCGCTTGTAAAAAGTTGTATGAGGGGTATTTGCCCTTCCCCTTCAAGAGATTTGCTAGTGGAAGGTGGGAGCCTCATCGAAAAGGGCCTCGTAAGTGGATGTAGGTCATTTGACCAAACCACTTTAAAATCGGCGTGATCTCTAGTTTGCGTTTCATTATTGCTATTTACATTACTGCAAACCTTCTTACGTGTTTTATTTCCTCATTACCTTTGCTGCATACCTTTACGAACACGCGTTCAAGTTAAACTTTTTAAGTTTGGTTTTCATCGTATCAAAAGATATTTCGGGACTTCTTGGATTTGTTCCCATAGAACCTCTGACGATCGTCCAGACTTCCATCGAACTCTCGAACTCCCAACGTAATCATAGTCTTAACTCCGGTGCAACTCCTGCTGCATGTCTTACTTCCATCGTAGTTAATCCTGCACACTTATCTCAACATATGGATTAGATAACAAATGACAATTGACTTTATCATCAAAATCCGATATTCAACATGGAGCACCAATGTAAACAAGGGCAACATCTAATGATTGAGCCAATTAGAGAGGAACCGAAAGCAGAAGAGTTGGACTCCGATTATGAAGGTGTGGAAACTAATAAAAATATTGAAGCCATCACACATACAGTGCATGCATTGGTTGGCTATGCTCACTCACAAACTATGAAAATCAGAGGAACTTTGAAGCATTAGCCTATCACTATTTTGATTGATATGTGCAGCACTAATAATTTTATGGACAGAAAAGTTACAGCCCAATTAGCTTACCATATTGAAAGTTGCGATAGATTCGAAGTAAAGATCGTTGATGGACGAATTTTAACTTATGATAGCAAAGGCCAGGAGTTTCTTGCAATGATTACTACACTGAAAGACTTACTTGTTGCTTACACTGTCAAAAAGTGGAGACCATACTTACTTGATCAACGGATTGGGATGCGTTACAGATAGCCTATGATTGAAGTGCTGAAAGAGAAGCTCCCCGAGATTGATGTTGCTCAGCCTTGAGGACAAGACTGATTTGAAGAGGGAGGAACTGTTAGGACCCTTTTTCTGAGCTTTTGAATAATGTTTATTGAGTCTATTTAGTTCAATTGTTTATTGAGTTTGTTTAGTTTAGTTAGAGTCAAGTAGAAGTTTATTTAATATTTATTTATTATTAAGAGTTCAAGTCGTGGTGAACTCTAGGTGGAACTCTATAAATAGTGATGTAAAATTTTCTTTAAATCAATCCATCAATGAAATGTTATTCCACTCTGTGGACAAACCCTAGGAGGCTGATCCCCTCGAAGTGATCAAGGAGGGTTGATCCCCTTGAAGTGATTAAGGAGGGCTGATCCCCTCGAAGCGATCAAGGAGTCCAATCCCCTCGAAGCGATCATTATCATTCCCTTTTCTCCCCTTTCTTCCACGATAAGACCGTAGGGTCTTATCATTTTCACAGAACCCTAGAAGAATCCAAGGTAGAAGTGGCCTCAATCCAAATCATTGGAGATGTAATCCAGTGGTCTGATTGGTATGTAACTTTCCATGGAGTTCCTTCGTGGGAGCAGTTCAAAAGAGGGCTTCTTGTTCGCTTCGGCCCATCAAAATATGAGAATGTTGATAGACAACATGTCAAAATTCATCAGACTTCTACAGTGTTAGAATATCATAGCAGGTTTGAAAGATTATCAAATCAGGCTAAAGATTAGTCGAAACAATAACTTTTGGGTACATTTATTGAAGGACTTAATCCAAAGATTCGGTGTGAAGTTAAGGCTCGTCAACCCCGCACGATGATAGCTGCAATTTCATTTGCATGCCTGCATGAGGAAAAAATTAGCATGGAATACCGTCGAAATAGAGGTGTCAATAAACAGGTGAGCAGCAAGCAACCCACCCTATCTACTCTCAATCGAAATCCTATCACTTGCAGACTAACCCGAGAAGACCTCAAAGAAAGATCAGCGAAGGGTTTGTACTATGAGGAAAAGTGGAGTATGGAGCACTAATGTAAACAAAAGCAACTTTTGATGATTGAGCTAATTGGAGAGGAAACATAAGCAGAAGAGTTGGACTCCAATCATGAAGGTGTGAAAACTAATGACTGATGAAGACATTAAAGCCATAACATATATAGTGCATACATTGGCTAGCTATGCTAACTCACAAACTATAAAAATCGGAGGAACTTTAAAGCATCAGCTTATTACTATTTTGATTGATACGGGTAGCACTAATAATTTTATGGATAGGAAAGTTACAACTCGATTAGCTTACCACATTTAAGGTTGTGACAAATTCAAAGTAGATCACTGATGGATAGATTTTAACTTATGATAGCAAATACTCAAAGATAAAATTGATTATACAAGGCCAGGAGTTTCTTGCAATGATTACTATACTGAAAGATAGATCTATTGCTTACACTAGTAAAAAGCGAAGACCATACTTACTTGATCAATGGGTTATGATGCGTTGCAGATAGCCTATGACTGAAGTGTTGAAAGAGAAGGTCCCCGAGTTTGATGCTACTCAGCCTTGAGGATAAGGTTGATTTAAAGAGGGAGGAATTGTTAGGACCCTTTTTATAAGCTTTTGAATAATGTTTATTGAGTCTATTTCGTCTAGTTGTTTATTGAGTCTGTTTAGTTCAGTTAGAGTCAGGTAGAAGTTTATTTAATATTTATTTATTATTAAGAGTCCAAGTCCTAGTGGACCCTAGGTGGAACTCCATAAATAGTGATGTAACCCTTTCTATTTAGCAATCAATCAATCAATCAATCAAATATTATTCCAATTTGTTATGACAAATCCTAGGAGGTCGATCCCCTCAAAGTGATCATTTAGTATCAGAGTATTTCCATTTCTTCCATTTCATCCACGATAAGACCTTAGGGTCTTACCATAGTGGTACCACCTAGTGTCAGGTGTCAGATAGTAGTACCACCCAGTAATGGCGGTGGTACCGCTAGTGCCCCGAAATCCGGGCATATGACACTTTTTTGCTCCAATTTTGAAGCTAATGGGGCCTATAAATATCTCACCATTTTTTGCATCAAAAGGTACGAAAGTATTGGCATAATCTTAAGTCTTTGAAGTATTAAAGAGTTATAAAAGTGCTCAAGTCCTCCTCCTCCCTTTCTAAGTGTTGAGATTATTCAAGAGAGATATGAGACTTGTAAGGGTTATCTCCTAAACCCGTGAAAAGTAAAAAGAATCTGAAAGTAGATATAGGTCACAACGATCGAACCACTCTAAATTCTGGTTTGCTTTTCATTTGTGCAATTTACATTACTGTAAACCTCCTTAAGTCTTCTCTTTGCACTTTTACGAAAGCTTTCAAATTCAATCTCTCTTCGAAATGGATTGAATTGAAACATATATTTTTTAGAATCGGGTTTAACCGGGAAAGTTTTCCACTACATTAATTTACCCTCCCACCCCCTCTTAGTGCGATCTTGATCCTAACACATATGAGATATTAAAAGGGAAGAAGCATAATCTTAAGGTTGTTAAGATTTAGGGCTGCCTTGCCTATATTAAGAGATATAACCCCGATAAGTTGAAATTCAGGACAAAGTGGTGCAAGTTCGTGGAATACCCCAAGAAAACTTGAGAGTATTATTTCTATCACCCCAAGGATCAAAAGGTCTTTGTAGCTAAGAGAGCAGTATTCCTTGAGAATGAACACATTCTTGGTGGAAACAATGGGAGCATGATAGAGTTGAGCGAGATTAGAGAACCCAACTCAAGCACCACTCCATAACCCGAGTTTGTTCAGGTACTTAGCACACAAGTTCTGACTTTACGTAGGTTTGGTAGAGTATCACATCCTCTTGAGAGATATGTGAGACATATTTGAGAAGAGGATATTGAGAATATTGATTCTTATACCTATGAGGAGGCTATTACGAGTATAGACTCCAGGAAATGGTAAGAAGCCATGAATTCTGAGATGGATTCCATGTATTCCAACAAGGTTTGGAACCTAGCTGATGCACCCAAGGGCATTATACTTATTAGTTGCAAGTGGATCTTCAACAATAATATTGGAGTAGATAGAAAGTTAGAGACTTATAAAGCAAGGTTAGTGACTAAGGGGTATCATCAAAGGCAGAGTGTTGACTATGATAAAACATTCTCACCCATAGCTATGCTAAAATCTATTCGAATTTTGTTGGCTATTACAACACACTATGATTATGAGATTTGGCAGATGGACATGAAAACTGTATTCCTCAATAGCAACCTCGAGGAGGAGGTATATATGTTATAGCCTGAGGGATTTATATCCAAGAATAGTCCAGATAAGGTGCACAGGTTGCTTAGGTCCATCTATGGACTAAAGCAAGCTTTTCAAAGTTGGAATATAAGATTTGACGAGGTAATCAGATCTTATGACTTTGTTAAGAATGAAGATGAGCCTTGAGTATACAGGAAGATAAGTGAGAGCGCTATCATCTTCTTCGTGTTATATGTGGATGACATCCTAATAATTAGGAACGATATAGGAATGCTCTCCAGAGTAAAGACTTGGCTATCTAGATACTTCTCCACGAAGGACTTAGGAGAATCATCCTACATATTAGAGATTCAAATATATAAAGATAGATCTAAGAGAATGATTGGCTTGTCCTAGTCCAAAAACATAGACACCATTGTCAAAAAGTTTGACATAAAAAATTTCAAGATAGGTCTCATACCGATGAGACATGGGATATCGCTTTCTAGGAGTATATCCCCAAAGACTCCAAAAGAAAGGGCGGACATGGATAGGATACCTTGGGCCTCAATGATAGGGTTATCATGTATGTCATGCTATGTACCAGGCTTGATATAGCGCATGCTCTAAGTGTTACAAGCAAATATCATGCGAATCCAAGCTTGGAGCACTCGAAAGTGTAAAGTGTTTTCTTGAGTACTAGAGATGGACTAAGGATCTTTTATTGGTATATGGAAGAAGTACACTTAGGGTTGAGACCTATATGGACTTGAGCTTCCAATCTGATGTTGATGATAGCAAGTATAATTCAGGGTATGTGTTTATCCTGAATGGATGAGTAGTATGCTAGAAGAGTTCCAAGCAAGATACCACTACTGACTCGACTACAAAGGTGGTGTACATTGCTACGGTAGAGGCAATAATGGAGATAGTCTAAATGAAGAAGTTCATCACAAATATGGGAGTCGTACCAAGCAACGAGGAGTCGATTCCCTAATATTGCGATAACTATAGGAAGATTACTCAAATGAGGGAACCCGGGTCTCATTAAAAGTGTTCTAAGGAGATTCCAGCTTATTAGAGAGATTATGGCTTGAGGAGATGTAGAAGTGGAAAAAGTTCCATCCAAAGATAACATCGCAGATCCATTGACAAAGCCATTGTCTCATATTGTCTTTGAGTATTACAGGTGTCTGATAGGGATCAGACACATAGGTGATTGGCTTTAAGTCAAGTGGGAAATTGCTAATCATAGATACCCTATAAACCAATCACATGAGTGATAGCACGTGTGATATGACATGTAGTTTTTTTGCTTATTATTATTCTGGCATTTTATCACTTTATATTGCTTGGTGCATAAGTATAATGTGATGTTCATGGATCTATATAATAGAAATCGAATCGTGATGAGATCATGATGTTTATGGATCTGTATAATAGAAATCAGATCGTGATGAGATCATGATAATAAGACCAATTCACCTTTAAACACAAACCCTAAATAATCCTAGTCATAGGTTACTCAAAAGAGACTTCGAGATAACCGGACTAACTAGTGTGTTATATACCCATCCATATGATGAAGGCGTCTAGTCTCATAGCTTCTCGTGTGGGGACACTAGGGCTACAATGTAAGTGCTCATTAGAGAATGAGTTCACTGATTGATCTATTTATGGAATGTTGGATAGTTGATGATATCTCATTATCAAACAACGATTTTGTCATCCTAGTGGTGTACCTGTTCCTTAGACTTGAGACACCAAGGATATCCTGTATGAGTACTCCACTCTTTGATATTGGACTTATAGGTATGCAAGTTTCAAATCTATTACAGCCTATCATCGAGAGTGATAGCCAACCTTATAAGGGCTATTGAGTATCGATATAGGATTATCCACTCTTAGTATCATGAGAAGAATATCACATATATTCTTTCTCAGATAAATCCTTGGCCAAGGTCATTCGGATTGAGAGAGAAAGAGTTCTCCCGGAGAATCCGATTAGAGCGAGACTCGAGGAGAAACTATATGGGCCTGATAGCATCATATCCAATATACAGTCTTTAGGATATTAGATGGATGAGGGACTATAGGTATACGGTAATTGAGGATAGATATGTCCAAAGGATTGGATTATCCTGTATTATTTGGGGACAATGACATAGTGGCCTAGTACATCCGTAGTCGATGAGTATAGTAAATTATTATATAGATAATAATTCACTAAGCTAGAAGGAGTTCTAACATGTATGACTCATAGTTAGCTCGATATTGGGCCTAGAGAGACACATATATGGTTGGTGTTGCAACGAGTATATGTTCGGATATGAGATATTCATCGGAGCCCGTATCTTAATGGATAACAAATAAGCCCGTGAATTATTGGATCCTATGAATGAGATCCAATAAGAGCCAATGAGAGATATTAGATGGAGATCCACTAATCTAAGAGACTTGGATAGTTGGATAGAGATCCAATACCCAATAGGGCAGGATCCATTAGAGTTAAGTTGAAAGAGGATCTCTATAAATAAGAGAGAATCAAAGGGTCATAGGTTAGGCTTCTTATTTGCCACTATTGAATCTCAGATTTTGATGATGAAACCAATTGATAGTGTTTATGATTTGATCTACATTTTGAATGACTTAGGAAGCTTCAATCAGGGAGAGACAATTAAAGTAAAAAGAATTATGTTGGGGTAGAGAAAAATATATCAAAACATTGTACGTCGAGCCAAAGGATCGGTCGACGTATTAGCAGAAGGCTTCGGACCATGAGTTCGGGCATTGGGCTAAGAAGACCATAAATTACACAAAGGAAATCAGAGTTACGGAGGTCAACTAGCTGATTGGGCAATAGGCCGCAAAAGAGAACGATGCACTGAAGAATCGAACGAAGCGTCGATGAACCAATTGCTAGTCATAGGTGCCCAGCAAGCCAATCACGTGAGTGATGGTACGTGTGACTTGATACATAATCTTTTTACTTATTATATTTTGGCATATATTACTTTATAACTATTGCATATATGCATATATATATTGTGATGTCCTTGGATTTGTGCAATGGGAATCGGATCGTGATGAGATCACGATAATGAGATCGATTCACCTTTAAACACATATCCTAAATAATCCTGGTCATAGGTTAATCGAGAGGGACATCGTGATAACCGGACAGACTGGTGTGCTGTATACCCGTCCATATGATGGATGCAGCTGGTCTCATAGCTGCTCATGTAGGGACACTAGGGATACAGTACAGGTGCTCATTGGAGAATGAGTTCACTGATTGATCCACTTATGGAATACTGGATGGTTGATGATGCCTTATTGTCAGACAGCTATTCCGTAGTCCTAGTGGTATATCTGGTCTTTAGACTTGAGACACCAAGGATGTCCTGTATGAGTGCTCCACTCTTTGATACCAGACTTATAGGTTTGGCTGTCCCAGATCTAGTACAACTGGTCATTGGGAGTGGTAGTCGACCTTACGAGGGCTATTGAGTGTCGATAGAGGATCATCCACTCTCGGCGTCATGAGAGGAATATCCTATATGTTCTTGCTCAGACAAATCTCTGGCCAGGGTCATTCGGGTTGAGAGAGAAAGAGTTCTTTGGGAGAATCCAATTAAAGCGAGACTCGAGTAGAAACCGTATGGGTCTGACAGCACCATGCTCGATATACGGTCTCTTGGATATTAGATGGATGAGGGACTATAGGTACACGGTAACTAAGGACAAACAGGTCCAATGGATTGGATTCCCCTATATCGTCTGGGGACTACGGCGTAGTGGCCTAGTATGTCCGTAGTCGATGAGTCGGGTGAATTATTACAAAGATAATAATTCAATGAGTTACAAGGAGTTATGATAGATATGACTCACGGCCAGCTCGATATTGGGCCTATAGGGTCACACACATATGGTAGGCATTGCGATGAGTAAAGGTTCGGATATGAGATATCCGACGGAGCCTTGTCTTATTGGATGCAGATCCAATACCCACTAAGGGGGGACCCATTAGGGTTTGACAGGGGACCTCTATAAATAGGAGGGATTCAAAGCCTCATAGGCTAGAGCCTTTGCTTGCCTTTCCTATTCTCCTCTCCCTCTCCACCTTAGAGCAGGCCTGGAGTTTTGAGGAGCGTCGTCACAACCCTGCTGTGTGGATCACCGCTAGAGAGGAGGACGCTTGACCTCCTTCACCCTCTCCTAAGGATCTACAAGGAAATAGGGATATACGATCTCCCTAGGTAACACAATCTACTCTATACGCAGTTTTAAGTTTCGCGGATTTTGCGTACCAATCTTCGCACGACGACGAACATCTCTTTGGGAATCAGGGGATTTTGTTTTCTTGTTCTTCCGCTGCGCATGTGATGTCGCCCCCAAGATTTCCCAACAATGGTATCAGAGCCAGGTTGTTCGGGCGAATGGTTGGTTTTGAACTGCGTGTGTTGTGTTTAGGAAGAATTTTGACATCAAAATCATTGACGCAAAAATAAGGAAGGACAGCAACAGTTGTTGCCCTCGATCTACGTGCGTGCAGCGCAACCGAAGGCGGGCAGCACAGGGGCTGCGTCTGCAGCAGCCGGCCGGCGGCCTGCTTGCAGCAGGCTTGCGTCCGACGGGGCTGGCAGCCCATGGGCAGAGGCGCTTGCGGCTGCTTCTCCGGCGGGGTGAGGCGCCGCAGGGCAGCGGCGCTTGCCGCCACTACTCCCGCGGACGAAACCCCCCCCACATGGGTGGTCGCCCAGCGGGACAGCACCGCCTGCGGGCGTTGCCCCGCCGACAGAACCGCCCGCGGAGGCGGCGGCGCCCGCGGGGGCGCCCACCTGCAGCGGCAGCGCCGCTAGTGGGCGTGCCGCCTGCAAGCGAGGGTAGCGCCCTCGCCCCGCCGCAATGCTAGTAGTGAGAGGGAATTAGGGTTTTGGGCAAATAGATAGTTTTGCCCTTGTGAATTTGAGAAATTCCAGTTTCTGTCTTTTGTCCAAATTACGAAAATACCCTTAGGAATTGAGAAATTCCCTACATGTCCTTAATTATTATTTTTATTATTATCTAGTAGTCCTACATAATGATGATTATTTATACATGTGATGTATGATGTGTGGACGGATGATCATGGACCGTGTGATATGTGTACTTGTGATTATTATTATTGAGGTCTGCGAGCCTCCATTATATTTCTCGTTTATTGTCGGGTCTGCGTGCCTATGATTAAGTTGTAATCACATGAGGAGGCACAGCGGGAGCGTGGATGCAATAGCGGGACCCACGAGACGAACGATTGTGATGCATGAAGATGCATCAAGATGTCGACGAAACCGACGAGGACGAGATGGACGATCGCAAGGCATAGAGATGCACCGTTGCACACATAGATCTTGATGTGAGTGATTAGGCCTACTGGCTCGGGCCTAATCATATTGTTAGGATCTAGAGCACTAAGAGGGGGGGGTGAATTAGTGCAGCGGAAATCTTACAGCAATTTAAAACCGAAAGGTGCGTTCGTTCAATAAAATCAATTATGATGCAAAAGTCGATTCACAGTTTGTATTTAAGCGCAGTTTGCGTCTAAGCGCAGATTGCGTCTAAGAGCAGTTTACGTCTAAACGCAGTTTGAGTCTAAACGCAGTTTTACGTCTAAACTCAATTTTACGTCTAAACGCAGTTTTGCGTCTGAACGCAGTTTTGCGTCTGAACGTAGTTTTACGTCTAAACGCAGTTTTGCGCCTGAACACAGTTTTGCGTCTGAACGCAGTTTTACGTCTAAACGTGGTTTTACGTCTAAACACAGTTTTGCGTCTAAACGCAGTTTTACGTCTAAACGCAGAAACTGAACTTTGAAAATCTTTTTGTGAATGTGCAGAAAGCAGTTCGCAGTTATGAATGGAATCAAAGCGTAAGCGTAAACTGCGATGTAAAGATCGTACGAAAACACCGATTTACATCTCAATGCAGATTCGGAAAGATCTGAACTTAGAGAATCGTTCGTAAAAGCGCAGAGGGCAGTAGCTATGTAGGAGGTTTGCAGTAATGATAAAGTGCTAAAAAATAAACGCAAACCAGAGATTTAGAGTGGTTCGGTCAGTCTTGACCTACTCCACTTTTGGCTTCCTCCACCGATGAGGTTGCCGACGTCAACTAGAGGCCTTCCTTCAATAGGCGAAGGCCAACTGCCCCTTTACAGTTTCTCTCCTTTTGACAGGCTCAGGAGACAACCTTTACAGATCCTTTCTCTCCTCTCTTTACAACTCAAGACTTTGAAGAACAGAAAGAGGAGAACTTTTGGACTTTACACAATTTTGAGCTCTTAGAATCATAGAAAAGATCAAGAATTCGGAGTGGATCTGTAACCTTTCTGTGCTGAACGGGTGGGGTATTTATAGGCCCTAACCCAATTCAAATTTGGAGCTCAAAATGATCAAATCCCGGAATTCCGGGATCAAGCGGTTGCACCTCTTGACTGGAGAGGTTGCACCGCCTGGCATAGCTCGAAGACTGAGCTCAGGCGGATGCACCTCTCTGTCAGGGGTGGTTGCACCTTTCTGCCAGAGCTCGAAGACCGAGCTCAGGCGGTGCATCTCCTGACCAGAGAGGTTGCACCTCTCTACTAGAGGTGGTTGCACCTCTCTGCCAGAGCTCGAAGACCGAGCTCAGGCGATGCATCTCCTTTCCAGAGAGGTTGCACCTCTCTGCCAGAGCTCGAAGACCGAGCTCGGTGGTTGCACCTTTTGGCAGAGCTCGAAACTTGATCTCTGGCGGTGCTACCTCTTGACAGAGGAGGTTGCACCGCCCAGTCTCGCTTGGAGACTGAGCCCTGGGCAGTTGCACCTCTTGGCTGGGGCGGTTGCACCGCCCAGTCTCGCTGGGAGACATAGCCTGGGCGGTTGCACCTCTTGGCTGGGGCGGTTGCACCGCCCACAGCAACTTGGGTCCGAATGGGTTGAACCATTCGACCCAATCTGAGTTCTTCAAGGGCCCAATTGCCCCAGGATTAAGCTAATGGGATCACCTCCCATTTCTAACTTAATCAACGTGCTAACTACGATTAAATCTAAGACAATTTCTGCAGCTTTGCTTCGGTACGTCAATCGCTTCTTCCGGCGAGTTTCCGGCGAACTTCCGTCGATCATCCGATGAGCCCTCGGTGATGCTTCTGCAGACTTCCGGCAAACTCCTGGATTTTGCGACGATCCACTTGGCGAGTTTCGACGAGCTTCGCTTGGCAAACTTCCGGACTTCTCGGATCTGTTCTCGCAGAACCTCCGATGACCGTCCGAACTTCCGTCGAACTCTCGAACTCCCAATGTGATCATGATCTTGACTCCGGCGCAACTCCTGCTGCTTGTCTGACTTTCATCGTGGTTAATCCTGCACACTTATCTCAACACATAGATTAGACAACAAATGACAATTGACTTCATCATCAAAATCCGAGATTCAACAATCTCCCCCTTTTTGATGATGATAATCAATTGATAATGGAGTTATCCTTAACTCCCCCTATCTATATGCTATTGTTGAGATAAGTCAACCTTGAATTCAAGACCTAAGAATTCAAGTGACGTATTGATAAGTTAGATCAGTTAAACTTATCAATACTCCCATCATGATACTCATCATGATGTATCTCTTCAAGAATGATGTCAAAGCTTGACATACATCATCAAGTTTGTATGATAGTGTTTGTAACTATTTACCATGTAATTGAACATTATCATTTAAAGCTGCGAGGGACTATTACATGATGCACACATATTATCATTCTAGCAAGTTTGCATTTACTTCATAAGATAGGATATCAACTCAAGACATAATGCAAACTATAGCACACGTTCATATATCTCTTGGTGATGCAAGGATGGCATAACCATAACATAGTTTATAGCATCACTCAAGTATTTGTAACTATGACATAGACATGATCATGGCAGTGTTTATCAATTCATATGTTTCTCCCCCTTTGTCATCAACAAAAAGCATTGTAATTGTGATACGAGGAAAACAATATTAGCAAGCTTATAGAGAAATTTTGCATAGATTGCTTTGAACACTTCTTCCCCCTTTTTGTTATAATCCATTTAACCCGCAAAGATATTACAGGATGAAATACATACACAGGAATCACTTTATCAGATTTATTTCAGGAACTTATTTTTCATGAAAGTGTACGAATAAATCTGTTTTATAGCATTCGAACAAATAAGATGCATTTGGACAAGATTTTGTTGCACATTTTCACATATAAACATGGCAATCATATAGTCCGAAAAACTGAGTTTATCTATTCGGACACATCAACATTAACGCACAAGATTTTCAAAACTTTTAGTTTCAGAACACAACATTCTTAGTTCGGACATATCACATATCAAGGAAAAACGATACGATTAAAGTTCGAGATAACCTTTACCACAAGGCATATGACAAATGTTTACCACAATAGATGTTTACAACCAGTATGTCAGAAGTGAGTAACATAAGAAGTTTACAACAACAAATGTTCATACAAGTTCATTCATGAGGTGGAAAATTAAAGTGCCTAAACAAGGAGTCAAATTGACTATGAATCTGCTGTAGCTCTGATAGAATTTGATCTTGTCGTTGTTCAATCCGTTCTTGTCTCTGTTCGAATTGGTCCATTCGAATCCCAATTTCTTTGACGGATGTATGAGTTTGCTCAACTGGATGTGTTTCCTCAAAGGGACAGATCGAAGGAGATTGGGTACTTCTAAATACTGGTGTTTCCGGTTCTGGTTCTGGTTGAGGAGGATCAGTTCTTCTAGGCATTCTAACCCAGTTACCGTTTTTATAGTGACATCTCAGTCGGTGAAGTAGATTTTTGTTTATTATGCTGAATCTATCTACTTTCATTACTTCTTCTTCTGGTGGTATTTGAATGTCGTAAGCTCTCAATATTCTAGTAATTATTCCACCATATGGAAGCATCATATCTTTCTTAGATAATTCTAACATGCTTTGTTGGATAAGATAGCCAAGACAGATGTCATGTCCCTTCATGATTAAGTACATAGTTCCTAATTCTAATTGACTCACTTCATCGTGATGGTATTGTTTAGGAAGAATTATACTAGTCATGATATGATGAAGTAATTTAGTGTTCATAGGTAGTAGATGTTCACAACTTTTAGGAACAAATGTTATGTCGGGATTGGCAAAGATTGTTCCTAAGGCTCCAACATAGGATGTTCCAATAGTTTCATCAACCCATGATCCTCTAAAGTAAAGTCCTATGCTTTTCATGGGAATGCCTATCATATCACAAATGAATCTATCAGTGATTGAGATGTGTTGTCCTAAAAGATAGGTGGACATCCTTTCTTCCTCATCTATTTGTATGTTATTGTAAAACAATCGAACTAGCCTAGGATAGATCGGTTCGTTAATCTGCAAGATTGGAAGTAGATCTAGGTTTGCAAACCATTGGATAGTTTCTAAGTCTCTAAGTTCGTGTATATCTACGTATTTTCCCTTATTGATGCTTCTAAATTCGAAAGAGGGAAATTTTTCAGCATGGTTTTTTGAATCAAAGAGGGTGAAATCAAACTCTTCTACTAATCTCCTCTTTCCCTTGTCCCTTGAGGATCTTCTAGATCCCATAACTACAGCAGTTTAGAGGGATAAAGATGAGCAAGAGTAAATGAAGAACAAAACAGAATTAAAGAGGTTCTTAGGGAATACCTTAGTGGAATCTTCAAAAGAGGGAAGGATTCTTGATGTTTTGTTCCGAGATGGGAGGTATTTGGGAAGCTAAACGGGATGAAATGGGAATGAAGGAAGCTTGGAGAAGTAGAGAAGGGAAGGGAAGTGAGTTGGGGTCGGTTTCACTGCCGGCCCTAGCGTGGGTTAAAAAGGCAGAGTTGCGGGCGGTTGCACCTCTGGCTGGAGCGGTGCAACCGCTGGCAACTCATGATGGCTGGAGGTGCCATCGCCAGCTGGAGAGGTTCCACCGCCAACTGGAGAGGTGCCACCGCCTGCAGGCAATGAGCACTTGTGATTTGATCAGGGATGTTTTGTCTTGAGGAGAGTTTTCAGAGCAATTAACGTTTCTTACGTGATTACGTATGAGTTTTTTTTTTTTTTTTTTTTTAACTTGTACGATCAAGATAGATCTTATGCATACTCCCAATGCCGTACACATGTTTGTGATAGTTCGTTTAAGTTGGTAATCCTTTCAAGTTTATGACATACTTAGTTTCTTCATGATACAAGGTTTGATTTGAAGATGATGAATGGATAATATTGACAGATTTGATGATTAAGGGGATATGTGAATCATATGTTTCTAATTCTGAAAAGTCACATTAGGTTGCATGCAAATCTCATTTGTGATTTTATAATTTCCACTCGTCATTTAAGCGTTGCGAGTTCCTTTTGACTTTTGGGTTATGACCGTCGAGAATCAAGAAGCAGAATATTAATTCTTGCTCCAGCCTAACATTTTAATGTTTTTGTAGGAAGGGATGATTTTTAGGTACCCATTTGCTTTTGGGTTCCTCACAAATAGATCTACATTTTCTATCATGTTGCATAGAATTTGTCATGGTTCCTTTAGGAACCCAAATCAATTTGTTTGGACTAATTTTCTTAAATGGACAATAGTGCGTCTTGTGTCCAAACTTGCAACAAAAGTTGCATTTGCTTTGATGTCTAACATGTAAGATGGGGCCTTTTATGAAGGTGGTTGGATTTTGGTGAGGACTTCTCACGAATCCAATATCACTTCTTTTGGGAACGTGACCCTTGTTTGTAAGGATCATGTTCAATGACTTGCTACCAACCTCGAATTTCTTCAAGGTGTCCTTAAGTAGCAAGTTTTCTTTTTTGAGAGTTTCTAGATCATGGCATTTCATGCATGGGCTTAAACTATCATGATATTCAGTATTTAACTTATCGAAATTACAAATAAGGCTATCATGCTCCTTTTTTAGCAGTTTGTATTTACTACTGATAATCTTACACTCATCAAACAATTCAAGGAAAGCATTTAATAATTCATCGAATGATAAATCTGCATCTATTGAATTTGTTACCTCATCTTCGATGGCCATTAAGGCGTAATGAGCAACTTGCTCGGTGTTGGACTCCTCTTCTTCGGATGCGCTTGAGTCATCCCAAGTTGCTTGAAGCGCCTTTTTCTTTGACGTTCTCCTTTTGACTTGGGGACAATCACTCTTGTAATGTCCCGGTTTTTTGCATTCATAGCAGATTACTTGGTCCTTCTTGGGTTCAAGTTTATTTTTTGTATCATTCTTAAACTTGTTTCTTTTAAAGAACTTTTTAAACTTTCTTGTTATAAGTGCCAAGTCATCATCACAGTCCTCATCACTTGAGTTTTCTCTCAAGTGGCATTCAGAAGTTTTGAGTGCCATATCCTTCCTGTTCTTTGGAAGGATGTCTTCTTGCTCTTCATGAGCTTTACAAGTCATTTCGTAGGTCATTAATGACCCGATTAGTTCTTCAAGAGGGAAGTTACGCAGATCTTTTGCCTCTTGAATAGCAGTCACTTTAGGATCCCAACTCTTAGGAAGGGATCTTAGTATCTTATTTACGAGTTCAAAATCCGAAAAACTTTTTCCAAGTCCTTTTAGACCGTTGACGACATCCGTGAAATGGGTAAACATGTCGCCAATGGTTTCACTTGGTTTCATTCGAAAAAGTTCAAAAGAATGTAACAACAGATTGATTTTTGACTCTTTCACTCTACTTGTGCCCTCGTGGGTCACTTCGAGTGTGTGCCAAATATCAAATGCAGTTTCGCAAGTTGAAACATGATTAAACTCGTTTTTATCAAGTGCGCAAAATAAGGCATTCATAGCCTTTGCATTAAGAGCGAAAGCCTTCTTCTCCAATTCATTCCAATCGATCATTGGAAGAGAAGACTTTGAAAATCCATTTTCAACAAGGTTCCACAGTTCAAAATCCATAGAAATAAGAAAGATCCTCAATCGGGTCTTCCAGTAGGTGTAGTCCGTCCCACTGAACATGGGTGGACGTGTAATAGAATGCCCCTCTTGGTTTCCAGCGTATGCCATCTCTCTTGGGTTTTAATCCGTTAGAGAGTTAACCTTGCTCTGATACCAATTGTTAGGATCTAGAGCACTAAGAGGGGGGGGGTGAATTAGTGCAGCGGAAATCTTACAGCAATTTAAAACCGAAAGGTGCGTTCGTTCAATAAAATCTATTATGATGCAAAAGCCGATTCACAGTTTGTATTTAAGCGCAATTTGCGTCTAAGCGCAGATTGCGTCTAAGAGTAGTTTACGTCTAAACGCAGTTTGAGTCTAAACGCAGTTTTACGTCTAAACTCAGTTTTACGTCTAAATGCAGTTTTACGTCTAAACGCAGTTTTACGTCTAAACGTAGTTTTATGTCTGAACGCAGTTTTGCGTCTGAACGCAGTTTTGTGTCTGAACTCAGTTTTGCGTCTGAACGCAGTTTTACGTCTGAACGCAGTTTTGCGTCTGAACGCAGTTTTGCGTCTGAACGCAGTTTTGCGTCTAAACGTGGTTTTACGTCTAAACACAGTTTTGCGTCTAAACGCAGTTTTACGTCTAAACGCAGAAACTGAACTTTGAAAATCTTTTTGTGAATGTGCAGAAAGCAGTTCGCAGTTATGAATGGAATCAAAGCGTAAGCGTACATTGCGATGTAAAGATCGTACGAAAACACCGATTTACGTCTCAATGCAGATTCGGAAAGATCTGAACTTAGAGAATCGTTCGTAAAAGTGCAGAGGGCAGTAGCTATGTAGGAGGTTTGCAGTAATGATAAAGTGCTCAAAAATAAACGCAAACCAGAGATTTAGAGTGGTTCGGTCAGTCTTGACCTACTCCACTTTTGGCTTCCTCCACCGATGAGGTTGCCGACGTCAACTAGAGGCCTTCCTTCAATAGGCGAAGGCCAACTGCCCTTTTACAGTTTCTCTCCTTTTGACAGGCTCAGGAGACAACCTTTACAGATCCTTTCTCTCCTCTCTTTACAACTCAAGACTTTAAAGAACAGAAAGAGGAGAACTTTTGGACTTTACACAATTTTGAGCGCTTAGAATCACAGAAAAGATCAAGAATTCGGAGTGGATCTGTATCCTTTCTGTGCTGAACGGGTGGGGTATTTATAGGCCCTAACCCAGTTCAAATTTGGAGCTCAAAACGATCAAATCCCGAAATTCCGGGATCAGGCGGTTGCACCTCTTGACTGGAGAGGTTGCACCGCCTGGCAGAGCTCAAAGACTGAGCTCAGGCGGATGCACCTCTCTGTTAGGGGTGGTTGCACCTTTTTGCCAGAGCTTGAAGACCGAGCTCAGGCGGTGCATCTCCTGACCAGAGAGGTTGCACCTCTCTGCCAGAGCTCGAAGACCGAGCTCAGGCGATGCATCTCCTGTCCAGAGAGGTTGCACCTCTCCGCCAGAGCTCGAAGACCGAGCTCGGTGGTTGCACCTTTTGGCAGAGCTCGAAACTTGAGCTCTGGCGGTGCTACCTCTTGACAGAGGAGGTTGCACCGCCCAGTCTCGCTTGGAGACTGAGCCCTGGGCGGTTGCACCTCTTGGCTGGGGCGGTTGCACCACCCAGTCTCGCTGGGAGACAAAGCCTGGGTGATTGAACCTCTTGGCTGGGGCGGTTGCACCGCCCACACCAACTTGGGTCCGAATGGGTTGAACCATTCGACCCAATCTGAGTTCTTCAGGGGCCCAATTGCCCCAGGATTAAGCTAATGGGATCACCTCCCATTTCTAACTTAATCAACGTGCTAACTACGATTAAATCTAAGACAATTTCTGCAGCTTTGCTTCGGTACGTCAATCGCTTCTTCCAGCGAGTTTCCGGCGAACTTCCGTCGATCATCCGATGAGCCCTCGGTGATGCTTCTGCGGACTTCCGGCAAACTCTTGGATTTTGCGATGATCCACTTGGCGAGTTCCAACGAGCTTCGCTTGGCAAGCTTCCGGACTTCTCGGATCTGTTCTCGCAGAACCTCCAACGACCGTCCGAACTTCCGTCGAACTCTCGAACTCCCAATGTGATCATGATCTTGACTCCGGCGCAACTCCTACTGCTTGTCTGACTTTCATCGTAGTTAATCCTGAACACTTATCTCAACACATAGATTAGACAACAAATGATAATTGACTTCATCATCAAAATCCGAGATTCAACACATATTAGGTTGTGGTCCATGATCATCTGGTGTGATTGCTTATACGCATACTAGATATGTATATATATTTGTATGCGATGTAGATATATATTAAATATGTATATATGTGACATGTCATATTAGGAGACCAAATCATAGAAACATCTCTCGATAATATTAAGTCGGTAAACGTGAGGCAATTAGATTGACCCACGTGGCCTTCCATCGTTATAAGTAGGAACCGATTCCCGGTGTAGGTTGAGTTGGTCGAGTCCCTCGAGACTCACCTATATCGCCATTCGCTATATTGCTTACGACATAGAGCTATCACCGGTGACCTGAGGGCATGGTATGCTTGGTCGAGTCCCTCGAGGGTATATCATCAAATCAGACTCATCTTGTAACGAAGGTGTTGACTTAATCGAGCATCATGGTTGGTCGAGTCCCTTGAGGCCATGGTGTTTCGGAGGCCGAACAGGACGGGAATCACAAGGAGTTGTGATCGGCAAGAGTTGCCTACCTTTTAGGCTTAGTGTGATTGGTCGAGTCCCTCGAGGTTACACTAAGCGCTGATTGGATCCTGATACCCACTAGAAGTCTGCCGGAGACTTTCGTTTTACGTGTTCAAGGTGTCGTGTGACTCGTTAGTAAAATAGTGGGAGCATATTAAGATAGAAGTTCATATCTTGATTGTTTATTTCTTGCAAAATCTACATGTTATTCATTTCTGCTGCATCTTTATTTTCAGAAAATGTCGCTTTCAAATCCCTTATGTGGCATACTTGATGTCAACCACCTCACTGGTCCAAATTATACGAATTGGCTCCGTAACTAGAGAATTGTTCTCACAACGGAGAAAATCGTGTACGTCCTTGATACAGTGATGCCTATGCCCAAAGAAGGGGCAAGCGAGGATGAGATCGCTCGCTACGTGAAGTACATTGATGACTCCACTCTTGCTCAGTGCTATATGTTGGGCTCTATGACTCCTGAGTTACAGAGACAACATGAAAAGATGGATGCCAGATCCATTCTCCTACATGTCCGTAAATTGTTTGAGGAATAGGGAAGGACTCAGTGATATGAGATATCCAAGAGCCTCTTTCGCGCTAGGATGACTGAGGGGACACCGATTCAGAACCATGTCCTAAAGATGATTGAGTGGATAGAGAAACTCACAAGTCTAGGAATGGTCCTAGAGGATAACTTGTGTGTGGACATTGTGCTTCAGTCCCTACCAGATTCCTTTTCACAGTTCATAATGAATTTTAATATGAATAAGCTTGAGGTGACTCTCCCAGAGCTCCTCAATATGTTGAGGGAGGTAGAGAGTACTATTAAAAAAAAGAATCCAGTTCTCTTCACTGGTGAGACCAGAAAGAAAAGGAAAGCAGAAAGGCCCCTTAAGAAGGGAAAGGGCAAGGGCAGACCAAGTAAAGCAAAGGTTGCTAAGAAAGACCCAGCAAAGGACAAAGGCCAGTGCTTCCATTATGGTAAAGATGGGCACTAGAAGAGGAACTACAAAGAGTACCTTGCAGAAAGGGTGAAATAGAAGCTTGGTGAAGCTTCAAGTACATTCACGATCAATCTCCAATTGTCAGATTTTTGTGATAGTGCATTGGTATTGGATACCAGTATTGCTTATCACATCTATAATTTATTGTAAATTCTAGCAAAGCCGAGGGGAGATTGACGAGAGGAATATTGCATAAAGGTTTGTTTATGCAAGACACTACTCCACATATCATGAATGTAAGTGTCTAAGAGGAAACGAGATGAGGTGAACAGTGCATACTTGTGGCATTGTAGGCTAGGTCACATCCATGAAAGAAGGATTCAAAAGTTGCTAAATGATGGATATTTAGATCCATTCGATTATGTGTCATATGCAACTTGTGAGCCTTGCATTTGTGGAAAACTGACCAACTCTCCATTTAGTGGAATTGGAGAGAGAGCCACTGAGCTGTTGGAACTCATACATAGTGATGTATGTGGACCCATGTCAACTCATGCCATTGGAGGTTACTCCTACTTCATTATATTTACTGATGATTTCTCAAGGTATGGATATGTGTACTTAATGAAGTACAAGTCCGAGGTCTTTAAGAAATTTAGAGAGTATAAGAATAAGGTGGAGAACCAGACTAGAAACAGTATCAAAACTCTTCGATCAGATCGAGAAGGTGAGTACTTAAGTACAGAGTTTACTCAGATCCTCAAGGACCATGGGATATTATCCCAATGGACACCTCCTTATACACCTCAGCTCAATGGTGTCTTTGAAAGGAGGAATCGTACGCTATTAGATATGGTACGGTCCATGATGAGTTTCGCTGACCTACCCATTTTATTCTAGGGATATGCCCTAGAGACCGCAGCTTACCTTCTGAATAGAGTTCCAACTAAGTCGGTAGTGTCTACACCATATGAGATATGGAAAGGGAAGAAGCCTGATCTTAAGGTTTGTTAAGATTTGGGGCTGCCCTGCCCACGTTAAAAGACACAACCCCGATAAGTTAGAATCAAGGATAGAGCGATGCAAATTTGTGGGATACCCCAAAGAAACTTGTGGGTATTATTTCTATCATCTCGAGGACCAAAAGGTCTTTGTAGCTAAGAGAGCAGTGTTCCTTGAGAAGGAATACATTCTTGGCAGAGACAGTGGGAGAATGATAGAGTTGAGCGAGGTTGGAGAACCAAGCTCAAGCACCACTCTACAGCTCGAGTATGTTTAGGTACCTAATACACAAGTTTTAACTTTATGCAGGTCTAATAGAGTATCCCATCCTCCTGAGAGATATGTGGGACATATTAGAGGAGAGGATGTTGAGGATATTGATCCTCAGACCTACGAGGAGGCTATTATGACTATAGACTTCGGGAAGTGGCAAGAAGCCATGAATTCTGAGATGGATTCTATATACTCCAATAAGGTTTGGAACCTAGTTGATGCGCCCGAAGGTATTGTACCCATTGGTTGCAAGTGGATCTTTAAGAAAAAAATCGGAGTAGATGGAAAGGTAGAGACCTATAAAGCAAGACTAGTGGCTAAGGGGTATCGTCAAAGGCAAGGTGTTGACTACGACGAAACCTTCTCACCCGTAGTAGTGCTAAAATCCATTAGAATTTTATTGGCTATTGCAGCACACTATGATTATGAGATCTGACATATGGATGTGAAAACCGCATTCCTCAATGGGAACCTCGAGGAGGAGGTGTATATGATGCAACCTGAGGGATTCGTGTCCAAGAACTGTCCAGATAAGGTGTGTAGGTTGCTTAGATCCATTTATGGACTAAAGCAAGCTTCCCGAAGTTGGAACATAAGATTTGATGAGGCAATCAAATCTTATGACTTCGTTAAGAACGAAGATGAGTAGGAGCGTTATCACCTTTTTGGTATTATATGTGGATGACATCCTCATCATTGGGAATAATGTAGGAATGCTGTCTACAGTAAAGACTTGGTTATCTAGACACTTCTACATAAAGGACTTAGGGGAAGCATCCTATATCTTGGGGATTAGAATCTATAGAGATAGATCCAAGAGGATGCTTGGCTTGTCCTAGTCCAAGTATATAGAAACCATTGTCAAAAGGTTTGGCATGGAAAATTTCAAGAGAGTTCTCATACCGATGAGACATGGGATATCGCTTTCTACGAGTATGTCCCTAAAGACTCTAGAAGAAAGGGCGAACATGAATATGATACCTTATGCCTCAGTAATAGGGACTATCATGTATGCCATGCTATGTACTAGGCCTGATATAGCGCATACTCTGAGTGTCACGAGCAGGTATCAGGCGGATCCAGGCTTGGAGCATTAGAAAGCAGTAAAGTGTATCCTTAAGTACTTGAGAAGGACTAAGGATCTTTTACAAGTATATGGAGGTAATAGTCTTAAGGTTGAAGGCTACACAGACTCAAGTTTTTAGTCTGATATCGATGATAGCAAGTCGAATTCAAGGTATGTGTATACCTTGAATGGAGGAGCAGTGTGCTGGAAGAGTTCCAAGCAAGATACCACTACTGACTCGACCACAGAGGCGGAGTACATTGCTGCATCAGATGTAGCAAAGGAGGGAGTCTGGGTGAAGAAGTTCGTCACAGATTTGGGATTCGTGCCGAGTAGCGAGGAGCCGACTTCCTTATATTGTGACAACTATGGGGCGATTACTAAAATAAGGGAACCTGGGTCTCATCAGAAGTGTTCTGAGGAGGTTTCAGCTTATCAAAGAGATCGTAACCCGAGGAGATGTAGTAGTGGAAAGAGTTCCGTCCGAAGGTAACATTGCAGATCTACTAACAAAGTCATTGTCTCAGATTGTCTTTGAGCATCACAGGGGTCTGATGGGGATCAGACACATAGGTGATTGGCTTTCGGTCAAGTGGGAGATTACTAGTCATAGGTGCCTAGTAAGCCAATCACGTGAGTGATGGCACGTGTGACTTGATACATAATCTTTTTTGCTTATTATATTTTGGCGTATATCACTTTATAACTATTGCATATATGCATATATATATATTGTGATGTCCTTGGATTTGTACAATGAGAATCGGATCGTGATGAGATCACGATAATGAGATCGATTCACCTTTAAACACGTCCTAAATAATCCCGGTCATAGGTTACTCGAGAGGGACATCGTGATAACCGGACAGACTGGTGTGTTGTATACCTATCTATATGATGGATGCAGCTGGTCTCATAGCTGCTCGTGTAGGGACACTAGGGATACAATACAGGTGCTCATTTGAGAATGAGTTCACTAATTGATCCGCTTATGGAATGCTAGATGGTTGATGATTCCTTATTGTCAAATAGCGATTCCGTAGTCCTAGTGGTATATCTGGTCCTTAGACTTGAGACACCAAGGATGTCTTGAATGAGTGCTCCACTCTTTGATACCAGACTTATAGGTTTGGCTATCCTAGATCTAGTACAGCTGGTCATTGGGAGTCGTAGTCGACCTTACGAGGGCTATTGAGTGTCGATAGAGGATCATCCACTCTCGGCATCATGAGAGGAATATCCCATGTGTTCTTGCTTAGACAAATCCTTGGCCAGGGTCATTCGGGTTGAGAGAGAAAGAGTTCTCCGGGAGAATCCGATTAGAGCGAGACTCGAGTAGAAACCATATGGGTCTGACAACACCATGCTCGATATACGATCTCTGGGATATTAGATGGATGAGGGACTATAGGTACACGGTAACTAAGGATAGACAGGTCCAATGGATTAGATTCCCCTGTATCGTCTGGGGACTACGGCGTAGTGGCCTAGTACGTCCTTAGTCGATTAGTCGAGTGAATTATTATAGAGATAATAATTCGTTGAGTTACAAGGAGTTCTGACAGGTATGATTCACGGCCAGCTCGATATTGGGCCTAGAGGGTCACACACATATGGTAGGCATTGTGATGAGTAGAGGTTTGGATATGAGATATCCGACGGAGCCCTTATCTTATTGGATGCAGATCCAATACCCACTAAGGGGGGACCAATTAGGGTTTGACAGGGGACCTCTATAAATATGAGGGATTCAGAGCCTCATAGGCTAGAGCCTTTGCTTGCCTTTTCTATTCTCCTCTCCCTCTCCACCTCAGAGTAGGCCTGGAGTTTTGAGGATCGTCGTCGCAACCCTGCTGTGTGGATCACCGCTAGAGAGAAGGACGCTTGACCTCCTTCACCCTCTCCGAAGGATCTGCAAGGAAACAGGGATATACGATCTCCCTAGGTAACACAATCTACTCTATACGCAATTTTAAGTTTCGTGGATTTTGCGTACCAATCTTCACACGACGACGAACATCTCTTTGGGAATCGGGGATTTTTGTTTTCTTGTTCTTCCGCTACGCATGTGATGTCGCCCCCAAGATTTTCCAACACCAATGACATGCCGGACAATATGATTCAAGCTTTGTAATAATTGTCTAAGATCAAACTAGGTTTTATTTGTGTAGGATTAACTACAATAGCAAGACATAAAGCAAAATGAAGTCCCGGAGTCAAGAACGTGATTTCGTTGAGAGTTCGAGAGTTCGTTAGAAGTCTGGACGTTCATCAGAAGTTCTGCCGAAATTGATCGAGAAGTCCAGGAGCTTACTAAAGAAGCTCATTGTAACTTGCTAAGAAGATCATTATAAAGTCCAGGAGCTTGCTAGGAGTCCACTGGAACATTACCGAGAGATCGTCGGAAGTTCGCCAAAAGATCGTCGGAAGCTCACTAGAAGAAACCTAGACTTACGAACTTTGTTTAGCTTAGTAAATGACTTAAAATTCTTAGTTAGTATATAATTGGAATTAGAATTGGGCCAACCCAATTAGGAGACAGTTGGGCCAAGTTTCGGTTGTGTTGGGCCAAGAGAAAGGCCCAAATAGTGATCAAACAAGTGAAACCATCATGGCACAATCTCCGAGACTATGTCAGGCGGTGATACCACCCAGACATAGTCTTCTAGGTAGTGGTACCACCCAGTGTTAAGCTACAGGTGGTGGTACCGCCCAGTGTAGGCTGTGGTACCGCCCGTACCCTAAAATTTCAAGGGATTTAAATTTTGGCTCCATTTTTAAAATTATTTGGGGTCTATAAATACCCTAGCTATTCTTGCATGGAGTAGAAAGAAAAGTGAACAAAAACTCTATGTTTCTAGAGTTGAAAACCCTTGTAAAGTATAGAGTCTCTCCTCCTAAAGTTTAGAGACCATTCTAAGGGAGAGTGTGTGGGAAGCTTTGTAAAAAGGGGGTGTAAAGGTTCTCTCCTGAGCCTGCAAAAGAAGAATAGAGTTGTAAGAAGGAGGCTAATCTTTGCCTATTAAAAGAAGATCGTTAGTGGATGTTGGTGGCCTTAACGGAAGAGGGATCGGTGGAGTGGATGTAGGTCATGACGACCGAACCACTATAACTCGGTTTGTATTTACTTCTTATAATTTACATTTACTGCAAACTGCCCTTCTTTACTTATTTTACATTTGCTACACTCTTTCATATGCTTTCAAATTAATATCTTCCGAAATAGGTTTAATCACAATGAGCTTTTCAAATCGATGTAATTTTTATCGCTGCACTAATTCACCCCCCTCTTAGTGCCGAGTCGTTCCTAACAGTTGGTATCAGAGCCACGTTTTTCTCATTTGGTTTAACACCTAAAGAGAAATGACTCTTTTCGGCTTTCAAGAGGGTCACTCTCTCATTCGTCCTCCCATATTCAATGGGATGGACTACACATATTGGAAAACTCGAATAAGAGTTTTCTTGCTTTCCTTGGATTTGAATTTATAGAATATTACTGAAAGTGATTTTTAAAAGCCTTCTACTCCAATGAAAAAATGGAATGATTTGGAGAAGAAAAAATTTTCTTTAAATGCTAGAGCTATGAACGCTCTATTTTGCGCTTTGGATAAAACTAAGTTTAATCGGGTTTCTACTTGCAAATCACACACGAAGACTATAAACACTCTCGAAAACACACACGAAGGCACTAGTAGAGTAAAAGATTCTAAAATAAATCTTTTAATACATGATTTTAAACTTTTTCAAATAAAGCTAAGCGAAACCGTAGTTGACATATACACTCATTTTACGGATGTCGTTAATGGTTTAAAAGCTCTTGGCAAATGCTTTTCGAACCTTAAACTTGTGAACAAAATTTTATGATCTCTTTCTAAAACTTGGGATCCTAAAATAATGACCATTCGAGAGGCCAAAGATTTGAATACTTTTTCGATCAAAAAACTTATCGGGTCTTTGATGACTTACGAAATGATCAATGTGGCACAAAACGAACATGAGAACAACCTTCCAAAGAACAGGAAGGATTTAACACTTAGAACAAATGAAGACTACTCGAGCGAAAGCTCAAGCGATGATGAACTTAAACTTCTCATTATAAAACTTAAAAATTTCATTAAATAAGAATTAAAAAATAAAAATAAACTTAAAAAGAAGTTGTCAAAGAAGAAGAGAGCACTGAAAGTGACTTGGGATGAAACGAGTGCATCCAAAGATGAGGAGTCAACCAACAAAGATAATATGGTAAACTATGCCTTAACAGCTTTCGACAATGAGGTAACCAAAACTCCTTTGCCTTATTTCGAAATTACTTGATTTTTTTTCATGAGTTGTTTTTAAATTAATTAGTAAAAAATAAAAAAAAATATAAATTACAAAAAGATTATATCATGCTTCATTTTATTTTGAGAAAATGATCACAAAAATTATATGTTTTATGATAAATGAATAAAATGTTAATCTAATGCTTGTAGACCTAGTAAGATTAACTTTATGTATGTGTTTAAGAAGTATAAATATGTATCTAAATTGATGATTTCCGAATATGATTAAAAATGCTTCATGTTTAGTGAAATCATGCTTGATGATTTAATAATGCATAATGATCATGCTTAATGAGTTTATATTTTGAAATTATGCATGATGATTCTTGTAATTTATGGCTTATCAGTTTTTACCATAATGAAAGTTGCTTTTTCGATTTTAAAAATAATGCATGTTTTGATTTGGCATAAATGAACCACGCATGCTTGTGTGAAATAAATCAAATTAAAAAAAGGGAAGGAAAATATTTTTCTTAAAGAATTTCTCAATCTCTACTTTATCGATCTGTTAAAGAAGGATATCAATGAATGTATGTTTGTTAATTTTTGAATCTCTTGAAAATGATTTTGAGTTGACGATTTGAATTTGAATGAGCTTTTATCTTGATTTTTCAAGAATTATAACTTTAGATTTCTTATGCATTAATCAAGTTCTCATGTGAATCAATTGACGTTGCCTTCATTGAACTTTCCAAAAAGTGATTTTGATGATTTGAATTTGAATGAGTTTTATCTAAATCATGATCTTGGTTTCTTAGAATTACTTCAGATTTTTTGAATCAAGATCTCTTCTTTATACTCCTATGATTTTTTTCTTAGTATTTTATTTAAAGAAGAGATTTACTATATGAATCATGTCTTTTGGTTTTCAAATGGTCTTATCTTTGATGACATAATTTTTTTTGTATTTATGACTTATATGCCTTGTAATGATTGAAATATTTTACACTATTATGTTCTTCCCTTCTTCTTTCTTGTTTACAATGACGAAAGGGGGAGAAGTTATGATCATGCATGGTAGGATGTAATTTGACAAATTGATACCACCATGATGTAAAATATCTATGACTCAGAATGATGCATGCAGTACTTATGATTTCATTATGATATATTGCATATGATGTGAATCTTGATTAAAATTGCATTGACTTGAACTTAATGTTTATCTCAATTATGACATATTGCAATAAGAATGACACTTTATCTTTCTCGTAATTTAAAAATTGATTAATTATACCATTGTATTATTATTCCCATCTTTTTACCAATGACAAAGAGGGAGAAAGAATTTCTAATGTGCACATCTCAAAAGAGAAAGATTTGCGAGCTTGCACAATTCAAGAAGATGTAAAAACATGCTAGCTTGCTCATCTCAAAAGAGGAGCAAAGATTGCTAACTTTATTTCAAGAAGCAAAAGTTGCTTTCTTGAACATATCAAATATTGCTAGCTTACATTTTCTAAAATGATGTAAAAAAAAAATTATGCTAGCTTGCATGATAAAAAAAAACTTGTTAGAATTGTTAGTTTGAACATTGCAAAGGAAGCAAAAATTGTTAGCTTTCACTTCTCAAAAGAGAAGAAAGAATGATGCTATCTTGTAAATTTTGCTAAGTTACACTTTTCAAGAAAATGCAAAAATGATGCTATCTTGTACATTTCAAAAACTTGCTAGTTTGAACATTATAAGGAAAAACAAGTATGCTAACTTGCACATCTTTAAATTTGCTAGCTTGTATGTTGTAAAACTTGTATATCTCTAAAAACTAATAGTTGCACTTCTCCTTTTTATTGATGATAAAGGGGGAGAAGTTATGATGATAATCATATATGCAATGATATACTTGGATATTTTGATTATGTATGATTTTATGATACATATAATGATATGATAAATTGGTTATTTCAATACTCATATTGCATGCAATGTTGAAATACTATGATTTCAAAGTTTCTATCAATATAGTATATTGATAGGGAGAGTTTGTTTAAACTCCGGGAGTTAAGGTTAACTCCATCAATCAATTAGTTATCATCATAAAAAAGGAGGAGATTGTTGAATCTCATATTTTGATGATGAAACCAATTGATAATGTTTATGACTTAATTTATGTTTTAAGTGATGCAGGAAGCTTCAATCAGGGAGAGATAATTAAAGCAAGAAGAATCATGTTGGGCCGGAGAAAAACATGACAGAAGATTGGACATCGAGCCGAAGGATCAATCGATGTATCAACATAAGGTTTTGGGCCATGGGTTCGGACATCAGACCAATCAGAGTGGAAATTGCACTAAAGAAATTAGAGTTGTAGAGGTCAACTGGCTGATTGGGCAATAGGCCACAAGAGAGGACAATGCGCTGAAGAATCAAACGAAGTGTCGATAAACCAATGACATGCCGGACAACATGATTCAAGCTTTGTAATAATTATCTAAGATTGAAATAGGTTTTATTTATGCAGGATTAACTATGATAGCAAGGTATAAAATAAAATTAAGTCCTAGAGTCAAGAACGCAATTTCGTTGGGGGTTCAAGAGTTTGTCGGAAGTCCGAACGTTCTGTCACGAACGGTCGTCGCGCACCCGCAACAACTTCGTTCAACGAACCGTTCGTCGCTCACACCCGCATGTACAGCTGCTTGACAGCATGTTTTCCCATGGTTTTGGGTCATTTTGCTTGTAAATATGTAAGTTCGAACAAGCTGCAGTGTTGCAAAGCGATCGCTCACCGAACCGAGCAAAACAGCCCCAAAACAGCCCAAAACGGCTCCGTTTTCGCGTGCCGCGGGAGGTGAGCGGAGTGCTGCCTCCGCTCACCAAAATGTCAGCCATCTCAGCACCCAGGAACCCCCCGGGTGGCACATGGCTGGATGGGGCTTCGGTTATATACCGGGCGTTGAACACTCTTTCGCAAGTTCGCACGTGACCTTTACGGGAACTTGGTGTTGCGTCCGGGACCAGGTGAGCGGCTGTTTGTGGGCTTGCAGCTGTTCGTTCATCCTTGAAAGCCTTGCTTTTCCCCCTCTCCCTCTTTTCTCTTGTGCACACAAGGTGTTCGACGATTTGCTTGTAAAGCTTCCCTTTTCGCGAGACTTCGGGACTTGTCCGTTGCTCGTTCTTTCGATCTAACTTTCTTTCTCTTTTACAGGTCCTTCGGGACCTGCGAGAGGTTACAAAGTGGCTGATCCTTGCGGAGCAAGATCGCAAGGGCGAAGCGCGACTTAGGCAACGCAAGCTAAGTTCGCGTCTTTGCCGCACGGGTGACCCGCGACTTTGGCAACGCACGCTAGCTTCGAGTCTTTGGCCGCAAGGGTGCCTCACGCCTTAGGCAATTCCAGCTAAGGTCGTGACAGTTCGTTGGAAGTCCGAACGTTCATCGGAAGTCCGGATGTTTATTAAAAGTTCTGCCGAAATTGACTGAAAGGTCTAGAAGCTTGCTAAAGAAGCTCATCAAAACTCGCTAAGAAGATTATTGTGAAGTTTGGGAGCTTGTCGAGAGTCCGTTGGAACATTGCCGAGAGATCGTCGGAAGTTCGCCAGAAGATCATCAGAAGCTCATCGGAAGAAACCTAGACTTACGAACTTTGTTTAGCTTAGTAAATATATTAAAATTCATAGTTAGCATATAATTGGGATTAGATTTGGGTCAACCTGATTAGGGGATAATTGGGCCAAGTTTGGATTGTGTTGGGCCAAGAGAAAGGCCCAAACAATGACCAAACAAGTGAAACCGTCGTGGCACAATCTCTGAGATTGTGTCAAGCGGTGGTACTATCAGTTTGGGCGGTGGTACTGCCTAGACACAGTCTTCTAGGCTGTGGTACCACCCAGTGTCAAGCTGCAGGCGGTGGTACCACCCGTACCTTGAAATTTTAGGAGATTTGAATTTTGGCTCTATTTTTACCATTTGAGGTCTATAAATACTCTAGTTATTCCTGCATCAAGTAAAAAGAAATGTGAACAAAAGGTCTATGTTTCTAGAATTGAAAACTCTTGTAAAGTATAGAGTCTCTCATCTTAAAGTTTAGAGACCATTCTAAGGGAGAGTGTGAGAGAAGCTTTATAAAAATGGGGTATAAAGGTTCTCTCCTAAGTCTGCAAAAGGAAAATAGAGTTGTAAGAAGGAGGTTGATCTTTGCCTATTAAAGAAAGATAATTAGTGGATGTTGGTGGCCTCAACGGAAGAGGAATCAGTAGAGTGGATGTAGATCACGATGACCGAACCACTATAACTCGGTTTGTATTTACTTCTTGCAATTTATATTTATTGCAAACTGCCTTTCTTTACTTGTTTTACATTTACTACACTCTTCCGTATGCTTTCAAGTTAATATCTTCCGAAACGAGTTTAATTGCAATGAGATTTTCAAATTGACATAATTTTTACCGCTGCATTAATTCACCCCACCCCCCCCCCCCCCCTCCTCTTTCTTAGTGCCGACTTGTTCCTAATAGTCACCTCCTATTCTCCTCTCCCTTTCTCCTCCTCAAATAACAAGTGTGGAGATTTGAATAGCAATTTGAGAAGCATCTTCATAGCCCTTATCATGTGGATTACCATTAGAGAGGAGGACGCTTGACCTCCTTCATCCTCTTCCACAGATCTATAGAAATTTAGGGATATACGATCTCCCTAGGTAATATAACTATCTCACACATGGTTTTCAGTTTTATGAATTTTTGTGCATCAATCTACGCATGACAATGAAACCTTTTTGTGAAAAATCTAGGATTTTGTTTTATGTTCTTCCACTGTGCAAGTGATGTCGCCCCCTATATTTCCCTATAAAAAAGAGTTGTAAAGGTTCTCTCATAAACTTGTGAAAAAGAGAAAAAAATTGTAAGAAGGATGGTTGATATTTGCCCATTGAAAGAAGATCGTTAGTGAAAGTCAGTTGCCTCGATGGAGGAGGAATCGGGAGTGGATGTAGGTCGCGATGACTGAACCACGATAAATTCGGTGTGCATTTCCTTTATATTTTTCATTCTTATTGCTTACTGATTTAATCACTTACTACCCCTTACTCACATTCCAAATTAAATGTATTTTCGATATTGATTTTATTTAACGAATTTTTGAATCATTTCTCCTTTTTAGAAAGCAGTATCCCCCCCCCTCTTAGTGTCTTTATGATCCTAATACTCTGAAGGGTCAGTCTTTCTTTTGTAGATATCTAGCATATGAAGTCTAAGCCATGAGGAATTGATTTTTATTTTAGTCTTCCATGGAAAGAAATTAAGAATATGATTGTCTACTAATTGTTAATCTATTTTATGCAAGTGGTCTCTTACCTTAGTTGGAAGGTTGGTTAACCGGTCGACTTACTCATTTATAATATTTGATTCTAGCAATGGGCTTTGGTTTTGAGCTACCAATAGCAAAGGTGACCTAGGTGGTGCTTGAATCTACACTAGGTATAACTCGACTACTTGGCTTAGAACGAGTATAGATGGTGAAGGGTAGGAATACAGGGCACAAACATAGGTGTAGTTTGATGAGCTAATTGGGTAAGTTAAGGAAGGTATAGAGCAACGGTTTAGACTATCCTTATTAGATTTTGCATTTGTTGAAGTATTTCGTGGGAGGTTTATACAAGAATGGTTACAGTTGATAGTACAGATGTTTGAGTAAAGGTCAAATCTTGAAAAAGCCATCGAAAAAGGTTGAGATCGAGAATAGGTGAAGGGATTTGTCTGGTTGGCACCCCCATCAAACTCTAATTTAGGATCACCAAAATTGGGAGAGTCGAACCGTGAGCATTTGGGGCTATCAAGGTCAATCCATCGAGGTTTGAGGAGAGTTCAGATCTTCGAGGTTTTCTTATGGTGGTCCCATAAGATTTCCTTGAGACATAATGGTCAATCCTCTATCTGGTGCTAAATCTGTTAGAGATGATTATAGGTTGCTCAAACTAGAGGCCAACTTGGATCCAACCTTGTTCTCTCTCGAGTCGGTCTTAGGGAAATTCACTAAGTTGGACATTCGATCCTTGCAAAACAAAGTTATAAGACAATCCTAACAATGCCCCTCCGATGCTCAAATCACTACTCAAGTCAAGCCCACCAAACTAGTCGAACTAGTCAAACAAGCTAAGTTTCTATATATTAAATGTACCTCTATCTCTCTTTTATAGTGGGTGCTTGGGAGGGATATTATATGGTTCGTTAGTAGGAGTCAATCACAACTACCTTTACCAACTCTGGGTAGTTGCACAACCACCTTTAACTTTAGGTGGTTGCGTTTCTATGTTAGATCGATTGGAACTATCCTTAATAAGTGTTGAGTCATTTGTCAACTTTTTCAACTAGACGTGTCAATCAATGTCTTATGCACTTTAATAGGAAAGTCGCATCCAAATAAGGTACAATAATGATATTACAAATGCTGATGTGCTAATCACATATGACACTAATGTGTTAGCCAAAGTCATATTCGCTATAACAATATCTAATAAATTTATATTAACTACTACTAATTATGGTTATTATAGAATTAAAAATTACTTAATTATATATTATATCTAATAAATTTAAAACTACTATTAATCATGGTTATTATTGAATTAAAAAATACTTCATTTAAATTATTTTAAAATACCCTTTACTTTCTTTAATAGTTTTTGTCGCTCAGGAATCTGTCCTTTGAATGATTGGAAATAATATATTTGCCTTCCAGTTTTTTATATTATATATTATATCTCTTCAAATATTTTAATATTTCATATTGTACCTAATTAATTCAAATTCACTAGCAGTAATTATGGTTATTGTTGAAATAGAATATGCTTAATTTTAATTATTTAAAAATACCATTTACTTTCTTTTGTAGTTTTTGTTGTTTGATGGTTTTAGGTTTTTGTTCTTTTAATGTTTGGACATAATCTATTTGCCTTCCAATTTTTGATATTATATATTATATCTCTTCAAATATTTCAAGCTTTCATTTTATATCTAATAGATTCAAATTAACTACTTGTAATTATGGTTATTATTGAAATAAAAAGTATTAATTTTAATTATTTAAATAATCCTTTACTCTCTTTTATAATTTGACCATATTTTTGAAGGGGGTACTAATCTCATTTCATTGTGCTAATGATCTTAATTCTACTATCATAAATGTAAGTTTTTGAGCTTTGTATAAAATATATATACTAAATTTAGATTTAGAGGGAGAAATACAAAAATTGCTAACTTTGGAGAGATATGTATGTATATAAATATAAAAAAAAATATCATTGTGTTTTAAGACTGCAAACTACTTTAAAGATATTGGATGAAAAAAATAAAATTAAAATGAAATAATAAGTATTTTCTTTTAAGGGAAGAAAGAGAAGCATATAAAGGATAAGTGTAAAGAAAGTGATGGAAAAAATGTATAAATTTAGCTCTGGAGAGAAAACATGTAACATAGATATAGTTCTATTAGTCTGATATCTAACATTTTGCTGAAAAGATCTATCACTGAAGGCAAATAAGGTGCTACAGAAAACAATATATGAATTTTATCTAGCTTCTTCTCTCATTTTATGGTCCTAAGTATCTTTTTTCTTTCCCCTCAAACATAGAAAACATGATTGCGTAGTGGTTCAGTAATACCATCTTTTCATTCAAAAGAGTCATAATCTCTCTATATTCTTTTTGTTTTCCTTGAAAAACATAAATTTTTATTTCAAGGTTCTATAATAACCTTAAAAAAAGCAGAAGGGGTGACTTCCTCAAGCCAATGATCAATCCAATAAAAATTAAACTTATTAATATAGTAAAATTGGTTAATCATATATAGGAGAGGACCAATGCAGAGTATATAACATATTTTGTCTTAAAAATATATGCATATAATATATACACACAAAAAATGTAAACTTAATCTAAAATCATAAAACTATTTTTAGGCCAATCTAAAATGAGATCGGCTGAAATTGTTGGATTTTGATGGAAGATTTGATAGACATATATCTGATTATTCTTGGAGATATCGGAATATATGTATATATAGATGTATGCAAGTGCTAGTAATAAATTTACTAACCATGCTCTTTCCATTTGTTAAGCTTGGAGCATGATGTAGAATTCAACTGCATTGCATTACATGATCCAGAGTATATAAATGGAAACCATGATTCACCTTCATCACTGGAAGTGCCCATGCAACACAGTACTGAGTGTTCTGATTCTGAACCCTTGTTCATCAAGAACGTGGTCACCATGATGAGATGGGCAACAACAGGGTGATGCAAGTCCAAGTCATGGCCTCAACCTCAGCTGCTTTGTCACCCCAGCATCAGTGGAGTCAGTCACTGCCATTCCAACTGACTAGCTTGATGCCGAAGGTTTGATGCATATCTGGTGTCTTCTGAATGGGGTCTTTGCATCACAGTCTCTGTGAACAAAAAGAGGACTTCCGAAAACCAAGTGGTACTTGTTTTCTTTCTTTAAGGTCTCTCATCAAAGAACACGAGGGTCCAAAGTCAATCTTAAAAAAAATCTACTCCTCACCTGCAGCCAGCCATTAAGACAATGGATTAGGCGTGATGATAGTGCTTGAATGATTGAAAGCCAGTTGGAATGGCTGTAGGGTTTGCAGATAGCATCCGTCCACGGTGGGTGGTGGGGTTTTACCAGCCCTGGCCCCAGAAGTCATCTTTCGGCTTTTCGAACTTGTGGATCACCAGCAGACCATGATTGGAGTCCTGGAAATGTCCAAATTGAGTTGTAGAAGGAAAACCAAAATGCCTTACTAATAATGAATGGACAGGTTATAAAAAAGAAAGCTGGCATTTGATTGAGTCAAACTCATAAGTGAAAAGGCCCATTTAGCCCTGTGTTCTCTTTACAATAAATTGATTTAAAATATGCAATTTATAAACATCATAAGTTTGACACGGATCCAAGGATTATATTTTTTTTTCATATTCTTTTCACATTTCTTATCTCCATTTCACTTTGATTTTATTTGGTTATGGATGCTCAGTTTCTGGTCAACCTGCACTGCTGCTACCGATCCAAGTGCCTGGATCCAACTTGTAGCATATCATGTGGCATGTATTATTGGTAAGTGCCAAAAGACAAGCTCCATTTGCTATTGGTTACTACCACTTAGCATTTATAATTTCCTAGAGGGGACCCAAGAGCATCCAATAACAATATGGATTTCGGAACTAGGAAGGGGTGTGAACAGTAAGTTTGGCCAAGCTTTGAGGTCTCACCGTGCAGGAAGGTTCCAAAAATGAAGAAGAGGAAGCATGGAACAGGACAAACGGCGTAAGTCCAGCAACCTCTCCCACGCTCCCATTCCTTGTGACCAAGAAGCACAGTTCATTTTTGATCTTCCTCGTGTGTGGTGGAGACATTGTGTTTGACCTTCGCGGAACTAACAAGAGGCAGGGTTCATGTAATCAGTCTCTAAATCTTCCACATGAGACAACATGATAAGCAGAAGATAAACAAATCTCTAAAGTTTTGGGTGATCAACAATGACATACATCAATCAGATGAATTGAGTGAAAAGAAGTAATGTAATATTCTGAGGGTTGTTTTGGTTATGAAACCTCAACACATTCCGGCACTTGTTTTGACTCTTCTGTAAATTTTTTCAGCACAACTTTTAAGCAATGCGATGAATCAAGAAGGAGCTCATTTTTCTCTCTACAAGTTTGAACCAAGTTTTTGGTACTTTGGGAACTGGTGAAATAGTAATGACAAGTTTATTTCAATTAGTTCATGACTAACTAACTAACTAACTAACTAACTAACTATATATATATATGTGTGTATATATATATATATATGTATGTACATATATATATACATATAAATATATATACATACATATATATATATATATACATACATATATATATACATACATATATATATATATATACATACATATATATATATGTATGCATATATATGTATATATACATACATATACATATATATACATATATATATATATATACATACATATACATATATATATATACATATACATATATATATACATACATATACATATATATATACATACATATACATATATATATATATATATATATATATATATATATACATATATATATATATATCGTTAACAATGTCTGAATGGTTTAATAACTTTGGTCTCCTGTGATTGTCTTCAAATGCCTCTAGTGTTATGTTATTGATACATAGCTTTCCTGAATAGGGGCAAACACACCTCCTTCCTTCCAAAATAGACCAAAAGTGGTAGCGTCAACAGATGCATTGCTTTACTCTTATTTCAAATCTTAGCTGGTTCTATCTTTCTATTTATTTATTTTTTGACATTTTATTGGCAAATTACAAGATATAAAATAAACCATTGGGATATAATTCAGGGCCCATCAGACCCTCAGGTTGATATTTTTAGAGAAACAGTAACTCATCTTTCTATGAAGAGTTTGCCAGTGCTGTAACAATTTAATGCATCTTCATCCACTTATATGCTGTCCTTTGAAAAAGGAGAGCTGATAGGTAGAATGTTGTGGGCCCATCAGACCCTCAGTTTGAGATTTTTAGAGAAACAGTAACTTATCTTTCTATGAAGAGTTTGCCAGTGCTGTAACAATTTAATGCATCTTCATCCACTTATATGCTGTCCTTTGAAAAAGGAGAGCTGATAGGTAGAATGCTGTGTCCCTAAACTCCTGCCTGCCCATTACTTTCTCTCCCCATCTGTTACATTTTCCCAACTTGTTCCAAATATTTTATTGAATAAACAATTGATTGATATCTTTGAACTGGCCAATGTGAAGTCCCTTTCATGCCCACAAAGCAAAAGAGTAGAAAGAAGGTGAGGAAAAAATAATAGAAGAAAGAGGAGGCTGTCTGCTCCCATCTCCCTCTACACTGTGGAGGAAGAGTTTTGATTTCCTGCATCATATGTCAGCAAGGGCTTAGAAAAATAGGATTTTTATCATTTTTTCTCTCTTTAATTAGTGATCCTTACTTCATTGTTTCTCCCTATAATTATGCTACTAGCATTCACCTACCAGGATCACATGATGAGATAATGATGGATCCCACAGCCATTAGCAAATGCTTCACACCAACCTTATATATCAAGTCGTTTTCTATTTCTTTTTGGACCCCTTCCATTGTTGAAAACATATTTGGTTTCCTTTTGTCTTTTCTTTGTTTTCGTTTCCTTTTACCTCACCTGTGAGAGCCGATCAATGATCCCAGGTCAGACTGAGGAAGAACCAAGTGGGTGTCTCTGGGATTTTTCCTATTATTGGACTTTCTGCAGTCGGGGTTTGGAAGGTATAACCTCGATGGGTTACACGGGCTGTGCTGGGACAAGAAGCAGGAAAGAAGAAGGAAGGAGAAAGCAGGGTTGATGTAAAAAAAAGCAAAGCACGGGAACCATCCTTTTCCTGTCCCCTCCTCTGATGAAATCCCTGTCGCTCCTGGGCTTCGCCTTGAGTGGCTCCTCCAAAAGGTTTGGACTTGATGGGTTCTTGGTGATCTGGAGGCAGTGAAGACGAGGAGAGAGGGTTAGAACTGCCCTCCTCCCCTCCCATCTGATGATATATCTCAGTCAAGCTGTTGTGTTTTGTTCCAAGATCTCTTCTTCTGCCTGAAATCAGTGAAGAGGATAACAGAGTGGGAAAAAGTGGGGGCCTGAATAAGAACAAGGAAAGCAAGATCCGCCTTCCCTCCTAGCTGATGTAAATTAAGGTGGACTGGAGACAGATTAGTTGGCTCATCCCAAAATCTCATCTTGCAGTAGATCCTCTGGTAAAGCTGGAATCTTGATTTGTTGGTTGTTCGGATTTCCTTCGGGGATCACAAGCTTCTTTTGTGCTATTTCTCTGGCATTTCTAAAGCTTCAGAGGTT
Organism: Musa acuminata AAA Group; assembly: GCF_036884655.1. Lineage (NCBI taxonomy): Eukaryota > Viridiplantae > Streptophyta > Magnoliopsida > Zingiberales > Musaceae > Musa > Musa acuminata. The sequence continues at coordinate 23,915,272 of NC_088346.1, forward strand.
TGAGCTATGGCTAGCATGTCATGGAGACGGGTCTCTTTTGCTGACGGCAGGCAATGCAAGGGTGGTGGAAGGTTTAGAGACATGTTGCTGGTTCTGTTTGTTCTCTGTGGTGTTAGTTGCTTGATCTGGTTATTATGGGGATTGGACGACTATGGAATTTCCGAAAGGAAAGTCAGAGTTAGGGACTTGTGGAATGAGAGTGACCAGATGCTACTTGATCAACACAACCTTAACAAGGATCAGCTTCAGGCGTTGGCTTTGCTAATCTCTTCACTGGATCAGGTACACGCAAACCCAATCCCCGCTCTCTCTTCTCTCTCTTTCTGCGCTCTTGTGATCTAGGTTTGTGGGAAAGAGATTCTGGTTGGAATATTTGATTTCTAGCACTCATTAAGTGATTTTACCAGGCCATGCAAGGTTTGAGATTGGCTGGAGTGCCTAAGAATTTACATGGTCTAGATTGAGTAATATATCCAAGATTTATGGATTTATGTAATAACAACTTGCCATTGCATCTGGAGTATTGATATATTGTACATCAGATACTGACATGGGGTTTCACATTTTACTCATAATTGTTATTTTAAATGATTATTTGATAGTAATCTTGTTCTAAATTGGATTATCAGAAGAGTCTGTTGTTAGAATAATTAAGTTAGTTGTATTCAAATGACTAATTGTTTGAAGCAAATTATGCATTAGAAAGCTTCCTTCCTTTATATAATGACAACTCTCAAATGCACAAGAACTGATTCCCATGATGGTTTGATAAGTCTGTACGGAATCATAATATCATCAAAACCATTATGCCAGTGTGTCATAGAAGAATGCTGTAGCATGCAAAGATCCATTTCACATCTCCTCTCATGAGAAAACTTCAAGAAATCACTCCTAACAACAAACTCAAGTGACTAAATATCGTTGGCTTGCAGCAGCAGTCAAGTTGCTGAAAATCTACCTATTCCTAAAATGAAGGAATGATTCGATTTTCCCGGGTACAAAATTCCAATTTTATTTTTGAAGACAGATATACGTTTTTTACATGTGGAAGACTATAGAAGATTATAGAATCACATGGTTCTAGATTTTCTGAGCTCTATCTTTATCTACTAAATTGCTGTGATTTATGATCAGAACCACATAGCATGCATGAACTTAAACATGACCCTTTCGTTGGTTGTATCAGCATCTTTATGTGGACTTTAGGAATTTTTTTTTTATTCTGAAGTATTCTTTAGAAAATCAATCTAAGGATCATATCACCACATATGCTAAATTACCTCCGCTCTGTGTGAGGAAGATATAGATGTTTTGAACTCGTATTGAATTCTGCCATTGGTGGACATGTGTTGAATATGAAAAATATTGCAAACTTTCTCAAAAGTTAATTGTGAAAAGGACAGCCCAGTGCATGAGGCTCCTAGCAATGCTGAGTTTGGGGAGAGTGAATATATGTATCCTCATTCTTCTAAGAACAGAATTCGTTGTTGTGACTCAAACCTTAGGTTTCAAAGGTGCAAACTTCATGTTATGTGAAGACTTGCCCTCCCACTTATGTCAAACAAGTGTTATTTAAAGAAAGACAAAGCGAAGTGGACCATTGTCTGATATATGCAAATGAAAGAACTGGCAGACTATCACAAATTAAATAAAATTCAAGCTAGGGCTGATCCATGAGAGCTAAATGTGTAAAGCTAGAAAAATTAGGTTGGATTATCTCATGCATTATGTTTACTACCACATTTAAATGCTGACCTTTAGCAGTTGCCTGACACAAGAAGCACCAGATCAAGGGAAGCAAGATTTTAATGTGGTTGAAAACTGAATTATCTTTAATACAGGTTGAAGAATCAACCAAATTGATCAATAAATTACTGAAAAGCCATTTAAATTTTAAACCAAAAGAATTCTGAGATACTTAATCAAGAAAAAGCATTTGAGTTGATGCTTTCCTCAATTTGGCATTGAATAGATAAGAAAATTCTCAAGATTATCTCATATGGATTATATTGGACTGAACTTGATGTTATTTGACTTAAATATATATGTCCATGATCATTTTCACATCTGCTTGATGTTACTTCATAATTCCTGCAACTCCTATAATTTTTTAAAACAAAGTGTATTCGAGAAAATTAATTGTTTGGTAACTTCCATTGATAGGAGAGTAATATATGTCAAAAAGTATATTCTAGTTGAATCTAGAAAACAAGATTTCCAACAAAGTCCTGAAATAGTACTCAAGAGGTCCACCTTGGAGGTGGGTAGTTATTCATACCATTTCAAACTATTGCTCACACCTGAACCTGCCAGCCTTATCAGGTCCACATGTAAGTCACATGATTGTATTTAGCTCACTACGATCATGTTTTTATTAAACTCAAGATCTATCAGCACGTGAGAAGCCCATAAGATCATGAAAGGATGCTACTTTAATTTCATATTTTTCACAATCCAAGTTCTGAACCTCATGAGTGAAGCCCCTAAATACTGAAGGCGCTCTTAGAGAATGGATGGTGACTCAGTATTTCAGTTCTAGTTCACACTCAATGCAAAATCCATGTCTAGATGTAAAACCTGCAAAATAATTAAAAACATCTTTTCTAGATCTTAAGTAGGCATATTAAATACTTTTTTATCTTAAGTAGGCATATCAAAAACATAATTTTCTAATATTAATTTAGCATATCCTTAGTAATCTAGGAAATGGTTGTGACTGTGTTTCTACTTCTTTCCCTATGATTAAAATCTAAAGGCGAGTGCTTGTTAGTACTGGTGGCAAAAGGATTTTACAGAAAAACTTCCACCAGTGTTGACAAGAATAGAACCTTTTATACTGTTAGTGGAAAAAGATATAATGTCTTTGTGGCTCTAGCATGTCTCATGTTGCAAAGTATATCTAAAAATGTTCTCTATGGATTTCTTGTTCTAGAAAATTGCAATACCTCTTAGGTATACCTTAGAGAAGTTTGCTGCTGTCTTCTAAGACTGGTTTTCCATGTTGGATCCAATTACATCTTATTCCTTTTCGTTTGTGTTACAGGGAAGAATCTATGAGTGCATGAACAAGTCTGTAGCTGATGAAATACTTAGCAGTAGCCTTTTTCATGCATTAGCAGAACTGCAATCAGAGACAGGTCATTTTCTAGATCAGCAACACTGGGTAAGAAATAGCAGTCTTTCAGAGTCAATGCCCATTTCAAATTGATAGTGTCCTTGTTAAGTGTGCATAGTTGTCACCTAAGGATGAATATATGCCAGATACTATTCCCCGAAATGGTTTGCCTTCTACAACAATAGAGGATACATTATGTCTAAAGGTCTCTGCATACTTCTTTATTGTGTTTCAATGAAAGGATCAGTGTGTTCTGCATGCTTACTTTGCATTCAGTTGTAAACCTATAGCATGACAAAAAAATGTTGGCATAATTTTTTGTGTCAATTACTTCGTTTTCTTATATTAAGCACAGAACGTGCATACTTATCCTGATATAGAGAAAATTCCTTGTTTATGTACCAATGCAATTTATGCCTTTTTTCTGTTAGACTATTATAACGTCTGTTTGCAGCTGTCATATTGCTAAATGTTAAATGAAATTGATGTTGTACATAGTGGGATTTGTTTCATATTGCCAGATATTTGGGTTGGCTTCATGGATCGTTTTCTTTCATTGAGTGCTATTTAGACAATATCATTAGTATAACTAAAAGCAGTGAATTCTCTTTTTATTATTTCTGATAAAATTTTATCAGGACTCTCTCTACTTGATCCCCTTATCTAATTGGAACATCGGTCTCTCTTTAAGCATGTCCATATCACGTTAGATTTTTTTTTCTCTTGTTTTATCTTCCTTCCAAGTTACACTTAATTGTTCATAGATTTATATATTTTGTTTTCTATCTTTTCAGTAGTGTCACATCTCCATCTCAGTGCTATTAACTTTTTATACATAGTTTAATTTCTTAACATTCCAACCTGTAAAATATGGTTGAACATCAAGTGGCTTTATTTTAAATAATCATAAATATAATTTAAGATAGTTTGGAAGTTAGCTTTTCTTTCATCTGATTCTTTAAGCTTAAAGAAGAAAATAAAAAGCTCCCATCTATATTTGGTATTAAATTCTTTGTCCGCTGTTAAATTTATGCTGACGAAGTTTATGCTAAAAACTATACCAACTTATTGTGCTTTCTGCTTCCATGTTTGTGAAGCACTTGACTAATCTTCTATTTTGTAGATTTGACATTGTTCACTAGTTAGCTATCCATATTCTTTACAGTTGTGTGGATTCAATATTTGCTAATTAAATATCCATATGCTGTTCTTATAGGACGTGGAAACTATTTCAGACAAGAAGGAATCTGTACAAGTCACAATACAGCATCATGCAATATTTTTGAAGGCACTGTTTAACATACTCTGTCTGGTGGTTGGAATAGTCATCTTTTTGGTGGGATTTGTCCTTGGTAGATTTTCAAAGTCCTCAGATCAGTTTCAGCAGCAGAAGCATTACAAACCACAAAACTCTAAGGGTAGTGGCAAATGGAGTAAGAAATTCTTAGTTATAGGAGTCTTACTTGGGCTTTTAGTGGCCATATGGATATTTGTGAGCATGAATGCAGATATTACTGAAAGGAGGAAAGAGACTCTTGTTAACATGTGTGATGAGAGAGCTCGGATGCTGCAGGATCAGTTCAATGTGAGCATGAATCATGTGCATTCATTAGCCATTCTAGTCTCAACTTTTCACCATGGAAAGCAACCTTCTGCTATTGATCAGGTACTTGTCTGTTGACATATTATTTCACTTGAAAGTTCTTGATGTGATTGCAGAATTATGAAGATCAATTATCTTTTTTTAGTTATCTTTGCATCCCATTCATTATGATGCACTTTTCTTGCTTGTTTTATTATGGCATAATGTGACCTAGTTTATGAAATGTGTTTAGATTTATGGAAGAAAATTCTTTATCTTGATGTTTTATATGACTTTGGAAAACCTTAATTGGATTTTATGAGAATTTTTTTGAACCTTCAGGCCACTAATTCCATATTGGTCTATAGTGATGGCCATCAACTTAAAACAAGCTCAAGTTAGGATGGACACTGCATATATGAGCTAATTGTTTCCCATTGTCAGCTCCAGAAAAAAAAAATATAGATTTATCAAAGATATTCCTAGAAGATGTTGGTAGAAGAGAAGTTTGGCAAGTTTGTACCTTCAATTTTCTTCTTTTGAAGATGTATGATATAAAAAATATATGTTTTAGAAGATATAGATCCTCTTACAACTAAAACCATAAGTAGGTTTCACATTGTTTGATCTAAAATTACACAGTTGCACAAGGTTCTTTTTGACCTGTAGCTCAAGTAAAATTGATTATCCCAGTTATTTACTTTAAAATATTTCTTGCAGAAAATATTTGCTGAATACACAGCAAGAACATCATTTGAAAGGCCATTGATGAGCGGTGTTGCATATGCTTTGAGAGTATTACACTCGGAGAGGGAGGAGTTCGAGAAGCAGCATGGATGGAAGATAAAGAAGATGGAGACAGAGTACCAGTCCCTAGTTAAAGATGACTATAACCCTGAGAAGCTTGATCCCTCACCCGTTCAAGATGAATATGCTCCTGTTATATTCTCACAGGAAACAGTATCTCACATTGTATCCATTGATATGATGTCTGGCAAGGTGATCACATCTCCTTATTGCCATACACTAATAATAGATATTCAAATTCATTATAGTTTGCAGATCTATTTGTTCCATTTTCCCTTATAATTTGTTTTTTGAGTATGATCATAAGACGACAAATACCAAGTTATAGTTTGTTATACTATTTATAGCATTGAAGTAAACCTGTTATCATTTATCTATTAAGTGTCAAGCTGGAAGCCAGTTCAAAGAATACTGCTTGTTTATATTTCCAAGTTACCCTTAAATGCTTGTTCGAATCTAATAGAACTTTAATGCATTGGATTTGTGGTGATCTACTAGTGTGGTTTCTTTGGTTTTCATGATCTTTTATTACCCTTTTTGAAAGAATGAGGTCACAACCAAGTGATTCCCAAAAGGTTCAACATTTACCAACAACACTCAAGATGCATGAGATAACCTCGAGTATCTGAGAACACCTACGTGAATTGGTTGTTTGGTAGTTTAACTGCTAGAGTTTCTCATACTTTATGTTTCAGGAGTTTCAAGTATATAAAGAATAGCAAATGAACTGCAAGATCGTATGAGTTCATTGTGCTCCAATTGAGGTAAATTACTTTGAACTGATTGGTGTGTTATCTACCTGACCTGATTGAATTAGGAGTTTTAGTAGGTAGAGGTATCCAAATTATATTGTTGGAGGGTTAGCAAAAGAAGTGAATGTATAAAGAAGTTCAAAGATAATCATGAGTATCTGTAAGATGTGCTTTCACTGCATGGAAGGAAAACTCTTTGAAGACACACAGCCAAAGTAGGGAACCAACTTCTTTGTTATGTTGTTGTCATATGCATTTCAACAATTGATATCATCCACGCAGTTTTCTATTGCAAGCTACCTTGTTTTACTTGTGTAACTGTACAAACATTTTCTATTGATATGTTGCAAACTGTGCAATAAAGAGCTCGGACTCATTTAAATATAATGTTCTAAGATAACAGCTACTTCTCAACTTATAGACAATTTTGCAATGTTGAACCTAATATTTTCATTTAATGTTGTTGGTCCCAGGAAGACCGAGAGAACATATTACGAGCACGGGCTACTGGGAAAGGGGTCTTAACTTCTCCTTTTCATCTTTTAAAGTCCAATCACCTTGGCGTGGTGCTTACTTTCGCAGTGTATAACACTAACCTGCCTCCAAATGCCACGGCAGAAGAGCGCATTAAGGCTACTGTTGGGTAAGCTCTATCTGCAATTTGCCTTTGAGCAGCTTGAAGAAGAAAAATCTTTAGGTTTTCATTCTTCTCAACCTTTTGCAATTATTTTCTTGAACAGATATCTTGGTGCATCATTTGATGTCCCATCTTTGGTGGAAAAACTTCTTCATCAGCTTGCCAGCAAGCAAACCGTTGTTGTTAATTTGTATGACACAACAAATGTTTCTGCACCTATTAGGATGTATGGTCCAGATGTTGCTGGTGCTCGAGAGATTCATATTAGTTATGTTGATTTTGGGGATCCAACCCGGAAGCATGAAATGCATTGCAGGTATCCATCCTTATCTAAAAATCTTGCATATGCTGACAAAATTGAAAATCTGTTCTTCCCTTATATGTAGTTAGTTGTTTTGATCTAGATTCAAGCACAAGCCTCCACTGCCTTGGTCAGCAATAACCATGTCAATAGGGGTTGCAGTAATTGTTCTGCTAATTGGACATATATTTCATGCGGCTTTGAACCGCATTGAGGAGGTAGAAGATGATTACCGTCAAATGAGAGAGCTGAAAGGCCAAGCAGAAGCTGCTGATATAGCAAAATCTCAGGTGGTTCATTATTTTTCATCTTATATATATGATATGTATATCTAGTTTGGTGTCTTGATTTGCTTTTCCCTCTACTTACTGTATGAACTTTTTCTACTCTTGAACTAACCTGTTATTTCTTTATTTGTAGTTTCTGGCAACAGTTTCCCATGAAATAAGGACTCCAATGAATGGTGTCTTAGGTTTGTGACATTTTTTAAACCTTAGAATGATTTCTGAGATCTTATTGGTCTATGTTAGGTTTTCATCATTCTTGTTAAATTGCATATAGAGAGGAAGACAATGAAGATATCTCTGTCAATGCAGGTATGTTACAGATGTTGATGGACACAGATCTCGATGCAACCCAACAGGACTTTGCAATGACTGCTCAATCAAGTGGAAAGGCTCTAATAACTCTAATAAATGAGGTCCTCGATCAGGCTAAGATAGAGTCTGGCAGGCTTGAGCTAGAGGCTGTTCCCTTTGATCTCCGTGATGTTCTGGACAATGTGCTATCTCTTTTCTCTGATAAGTCACAAGCTAAAGGCATAGAGGTAAGATCTTGATTAACATGTTTTGATGACTTGTAATGCTTTTCAACCTAATTATCGAATTTTCTTCTTCTTCTTCTTTTTTTTGGTGATTTGGAGAGTAGATGGCAGTGTATGTATCTGAACAAGTTCCAGAGATTTTGATTGGAGACCCTGGAAGGTTCAGGCAGATCATCACAAATCTTGTTGGGAATTCGGTGAAGGTTAATTGCTTACTTTTCTATAATCATAAGAGTAGCGTATTACAGATTCACACATGCAGTTTATCAATTTTTGTTGGCATGATGATCAAAGATATGTGTTAGCTTACTTAAGTGTCCAAGTTCATGTTCCCTTCCAACAATTATTTTGAGAAAATATAGCTATCTTCATTGGTGATGTTGACTTTTATATTCTTTGAAAGGTAAATATTTCATTTTTTGCTACCAGATGATTTTCCTCAAATTTGATTTAGATGTTCTGGTACACTTGTTGAATCAGCAACCTTTCTAAAGCTCAGTTAAAGAAGTCCAATGGCATAATTTAGCATTTTTTTCCTGGCATTTCACCGGTTGACGGTAAAGCTGCAGTTTTGTTCAATATTTACTATGACTATTATTTTGGTTGAGCCACAACCTTTCTGTGTATTGTTCGATTAAACTCAAAATTATAATGAACTAACACTAGTTATTCTTCAGTTCAACTAGTCCAGCTAGTTTTAGCTGTTTTTCTCCCCAGTTCTTCATTATGTACAGACAAGTACATAAGAGACTTCTTGAGATGCTGTGCTGGCAAGAGGAAAGCCTAACTTCCAAATATTCTTCAGAACAACTTGCAGATCTTAAATGTGAGATTACATAGGAAAGTTTTTCATAAATGTCATTAGAACCAACTCTTATCAATTTCCACTCTCACTTCCATTGTTGAGATTCTCAAGTTTAATTTCAGCCAGTTTCTTAATCCAGTTTTGTTACCTTGTCTGCACTAAGGTGAAAATTCGATGTGGATCAGCAATTTGATTCTGCTATATTTGCTGATAGCAGGGACAAATATTGTTCTTATGGCTGTGTTATGATACTACTACTCCCTGAACAATATGCAAACATGTGATGCCAATTGCAAATATCATAATTAATTTGGGTTTGCATATTTTTCAGTTCACAGAGATGGGACATATATTTGTCTCAGTAGATCCAGTCGAAGAAGTTAAGAGTGCAAAGAATGTCCTGTGTGAGACATTGAGTGGGTTTCATGTGGTAGACAAACAAAAAATCTGGGAGAATTTCACAATGTTCAAATCTTCAACTGAAGGCAATGATGCAATCAATTTGATGGTGACTGTTGAAGACACTGGTGTTGGAATACCTCAAGATGCTCAGAGCCGTATTTTCACACCATTTATGCAAGCTGACAGTTCTACTTCAAGGACATATGGTGGGACTGGTATAGGCTTGAGCATTAGCAAATGCTTAGTGGACCTTATGGGAGGAGAAATAGGCTTTGTTAGCAAGCCTGGGATTGGCAGTACTTTTTCTTTCACTGCTGTGTTCAGGCAAGGATGCAAAAATGCAGGTGAAATAAAGAGGCATTACTCTGATCCAACTTCATCAGATTTCCGAGGTATGAGAGGACTGGTTGCTGATGGGAGAAGCATTCGTGCTAGAATCCTCAAGTATCATTTGCAAAGGTTGGGAATACACATTGATATTGTGACTGACCAAGATTCTGCACTTTGTACCATATTGGATCCATGCAGTACCAGGTAATTTTTGTTTTTAAAGATACCAATGAAGCACTTAAAGTTCCATATAATCACCTAAAATAATATTACTATGATGTAATGTCCTACAACATGAAATTTTGAATTTCTTCTGTATTTCTCACCAGCTGTATTCTGTTGCATACTCAGTACAATCTCACTTGTCTTCAACCTATGCATGCTTGAAGGTTTAGTACCCAAACTTTCATGGATTGTCACATTATTCAGATTCATTATAACTAGCAAGCAATTTTTAAGCAATAAACTATATTCTTTTCAGCAATTTCCATGTTAATCTTGTTTTTCTTCTAAGGATTTGGCAGTACAATAAATAAAACTAGCATTGTTTTTTAAATAAAAGAAGGGACAACAGGATATGCTCCAATGTCCACATTTTGAAATATGAATCTTTCATGATAACTCAATATTAGCCTGGAACTCCTATAAGTAGTAAGACCACAGTTAAAGTTGCACAAATAAATACTTGATGCATTATCAGTGATGCTTGTAATATTTGTTGTGCAGTGGGAGAGGGCGTTTAGACATGGTACTTGTTGATAAAGATGCTTGGGGTGAGGGTGAGGGCATATTATTTCCACACCTTCTTTTAGATCACAGGCGAAATGGTACAGTGATGCCTCAAGAAAGTCCAAAAATGTTTCTGGTAGCAACTTCCCTAAGCCCCTCAGAGGTTCGTGACCTGAAGTCGGCAGGATACGTTGATAGTATACTGAAGCCACTGCGCCTGAGTATGATTGCTGCTTGTCTTCGGAAAGCACTAGGTGTAGGGCATAAGAGGCAGCACTTGAAGAGGCAACTGGTACCACTTAAAAGTCTTCTCAGTGGAAAAAGCATCCTGGTTGTTGATGACAATGCAGTCAACCGTAAAGTTGCTGCTGGTGTTCTGAAGAAATTTGGTGCTTTAGTTACAAGTGCTGACAGTGGGAAGGAGGCTATTAGAATGCTACAACCTCCACACAATTTTGATGCTTGCTTTATGGATGTTCAAATGCCAGAGATGGATGGGTATTTTTCTTTGTCCTTTCTGATTATCTACAAGATGGATATCTTTTCTGGCTTGGCGATATATATTTTCTATGCTGCATAAACTCCAATTCAATGACCATACATGTCATATGAGGCTTTGTAATCGATATTATTTTCTTAAGAACCATTGCATAGAGCTCTATTCTCAAGACACCAATCTATTTTGACAAACTTATTCCTGCTCCTTGTCATTTTGTGTCTGCAAACTAGTGCCAGTTGTTCAATTTGAGAGGATGATTGGTAACTGCCCTTCCTTGAAGGTTGTTGCCAGCATTCTAATGTTAAGTTCTCTGAATCTCAAAACTGCTGATTGATTTTATCTGTTATAATCTCTCTGTTTTGACTCTATTGTTACTGAGCTAAAAATTTATGTTAGATTTCCTTTTTTTTTTTTTTTTGCATTTTCCCCAAAATTTCGTATTTTTAGCTTCAACAATTGGTACAACCCTTGTTGATTGATTACTAGCTGTTTTTTAATTTTAATTGGCTCCTTTATCCAAGAATTTTGAGAATCAAATCATAATTTTTATCCATATAGATATAAATATATCATTTTAGTCATCTACCCAATATCTTTGCTTAAGATTTGATCAATAAGTTTACATAATCTTTTGGTTTGTTATGGTTTTTCCTTCTCAGATTTTTAGATATTTTTCTTACTGGGAATACAATTATCTGCAGCTTTGAAGCCACAAGACAAATCCGTCTCATGGAAAATAGAGTCAATGAGCTCATTCACTCTGGAGATGCATCAATGGAATTGTATGGTAATAAAACACATTGGCATGTACCTATACTGGCCATGACAGCTGATGTAATTCAGGCAACACATGAAGAATGTCTACGATGTGGTATGGATGATTATGTCTCAAAGCCTTTCGATGAACGACAGCTCTACTCTGCTGTAGCACATTTCTTTGAGTCTGATATGGTAGATGGAGTTTCATAAGAGATAAAAGGTTTCTGACTGCTAAGACATGATTCTAGCCTTCACCTAAAGCATGTATCTAGCAATCTCAAGGTGTTGAGTGACAGAAGAGATAATGGCTGACATGAGAGCAACGGAGCAGCGTGGCAGTCGTTCAAGCTTAACCAACCTTCTGGACATTCTGGTTTGGTAAGCCATGTTGCACACTTATTCCTATTAATTTGGTGGAAGTTGATTCCACAAAGACATTCATCAATTCATTATCGAGTCTCCTTAGTAACAGCTAATGTTTCTTACATTATAGATTGTTGTTTCTGGTGCTCAAGAGCATCCCCTGGAATGTCTCTTAGCTGGGCTAAGGCACTTTAAGCACCATACAAGTTCCAAAATCACTTGTTTCTATGGGAAATTTTCTGATTTATGGAACATAACAATGTTATGTATGAGTAGAAAGACAGTATATATGTAACCTACCCCAGGCACCTGGTCAGAAATATGAATGTTAAACTGCTATGAGCCTTTTCTACATAAAATAAATCATTTCATAAGAGATCCTTTTACAAGATGCAACACTTGCAAGAAAAAAAGTAAAACCGACAAAACTGTGATGACATAGAACTCAAAACAAATCGATTAATTACCAGCAATTTAGATAAACAAATGCAGTTTGCAGCAAGCTAAGCTCTTTGTTCTATTCAAAAGCCTAATGAACTAATTAACGTTGGAGCAACCAAGTAGAAAAAGGAGGCACATATGCAGCTGGTTTGGAGTCAATTTTTAAACCATCAAGTACATTATTATTTTACTTTTGATACTTACTGTTCCAGACCCTGCTTTTTTGGCTGGTAACCTTCTATTTATGAACTTATATCTCAGTGCAGTCATTAATTGTTGAACATCTCCAGCAGAATTGGACTGCTAATTCTTTTATCAATTCTTAGAAAGCTGGTCCTAGATGTTCAAATTCAAATGCATTGTCATGAAGATTAGAAGATTATTGTCTGATTAAGCAGATGTCCTGATTGTAATTTTTGTCCAGGAGCACTCAGCTACCAGCTCTACATAACAAATTTCTCTCAAGGTACCACTGAAAGAACAGAGGTAATGCTCATATGCTGCAATGTTGTATTATTAATGTAAACAGATTTGCAATTGTATTTTGTTGATTCATATGTTTTGGTTATAGTTTGAAGATTCCATGTAGGAGATATAATTTTTTATTTATTGAGAGTTGTAGATAGGCAGGCTATAGTTATGACTATAGGGGAATAGCTTCGAGCATTCTATACTGCCATGAGTTTTGGGCCAAATGCTGTAATTTTATCAGATCCTTGTGATATAATAAGATCATGTTACTTTAATGTTCCTGGAGCAACATTCTTGTAGTACAAACTTCAATTTCAGAAATTTTCGTTGAACTTGGATGTTCCTGTTGTCTATTGTTCTCCGGATATAATATTTTTGTAACTCATTAAAAACTTGATGCCTGTCTTCTTTGTTATGCTTTATTTATACCCACTTAGGCATATTATCTGCGAAATTATAACTGTTGTGTACTTAGTTCCTCCAGGCAATCTTGTACTATTAATAAATCCTTATGTTTCTGAAATTTAATTTTGCATGGACATGATCATGTTATCTGCTGAATTCTGGATAATTGCTTCATGCTATGCCAATTTTTAAGAAAATGACCGTGATGACCGGTAATGATGGCCAATATAATCATACTTGGGGAATGCAGTTCTCCTGAGTTGTTAGCTGTTACAATCTATAATTGATAATGAACGTTCAGTGGTTTTTAGATGAAACTTTCATCATAATTTGTCGCACGAAACTTTGTTTTTCGAACTTTCAGTTGCAATTACAGATCATTTGGCCAGAAATGATGATTATTTTTTTGTTCCTCATGTCTAGCAACAACCTTGTGTGACACTTTTTGATACAATAAATGTTGTTAATGACTATGATCAATATATGGTATTTTTCAACTATACCTGTCATGAACATGAGATTTGCAACAGAGGTATTTTGTTCTCCAACTTGGGAGGTAAAAGAGCACAACAGCTGAGATAGATGCTTGTGTATGAAAACCAAGGCTCATATCAAAAAAGAGAAAAAAAGGGCTGGGTGCGGATGAATTGATTGCCTTCTATATGGAATTTGGCATTACAAGCTGAAGCTAATCTTGTGGTAGAGATTAATCTGTTCCAAACTTTGGATTGTTTGCCTGACAGTAGATTTTGCTCTGAAACTTTAGTCCAGAAACATCGCACTGGGAGAACAGTTCCTAATCGATGGATTTGCCATCAATTGGACTTGTACATTAGCTGCAGATTAAATCCATTGAGTTTAACTTCTTTATTATGAATCCTACAGGAGGTTCCACATGATGTTCATTTCATTTGTTCTACAGCTGCTTGTGAAACTGATTCCAAAGTTTGTTAAAGAATTTTTCGGGAAGATGATGGGTATAAAAAAAATCAAAGCGATAAAAAAAAAATAGAAAATTTAAACCTAAAACCTGTTATTAACCATAATAGCTTATTATTTTTGAAATTGTATCTTTCAGTCTCTAGTGGCTTTTACTTCGTATCTCTTTGTTCTGTGACAGGCGGTAGTACCGTCAGTTGTCTCGGGTGACAGGCGGTAGCACCGCCAGTTGTTTCGGGTTGTAGGTGGTAGCACCACCTAGCTAGCGGTGCCACTGCCCGCAGCCTCTGCCCTATAAAAAGGCACTTAGGGTCGGCGGTAGAACCGACCCCAAGCCCTCCTACATTTCTCCTAACACCTCTAAACACCTCTCCACCCCTCATTTTCCTTGATCCTCCCCTAGAAACTCAAGAAAACCCTTCTCTTCTTCAAATTCAAGGATCAATCTCAACCTTTCAAGAAGATTATTGCAAGGGTAATTCTCAAACCTCTTCTCTCAATTTATAAATAAATCTTGTCTCATATGTGTAGTTCTTGGTATCATTTATGTGTTTAGACTCATGGCTTCTAGAAGATCCTCTAAGGACAAAGGGAAGAGGAGATTAGAAGAGAATTATAACTCCCTACTTTTCGATTCTAATCAACATGCCCTAAAATTTGCATCCATAGAATCTAGACATGTTCATAAGGGAAAATATGTTGATTTAGATGAACTAAGTGATTTGGAACCTATTCAATGGTTTGTAAATCTAGACATTCTCCCAATTCTTCAAATAAGTGAACCTATCTACCCTAGACTTGTTAGGTTATTTTACAATAATCTACATGTAGATAAAGAATCTAGGATCCAAACACATATTTGAGGACACTGAAAAACATTCTATTAAATTCACATCTATAAAACCTGTGCAATTTATAATCATATATCACATCACTCGATAATTCACATTTATGGCAACCCAAGCCAACTTGATAAACATGAACAACATTTATAAATCCACAAGCTAAATAAATTATACAATCAGAACTCCAACTATTCACCACAAGTTCATATCATCATAAATTAGACTTAACATTCCGAAATTCCAAATAAGAGAGATCTTCTAACACTTTTGCACAGTATATCAATTTCGATTCATCGACAACATTTCATTTCATACAAAATATGCTTATACAACAATAACATAATAACAAACAAGACTTGCCCATAATTCTGAATAGCTCTCCACTACCTCAGCCCAATTCAAACATCTCAAAGAGTGACAAGCTGACCTGAAAGATTTATATAACAACGGAGTGAGCTAAAAATAGCTCAACAAGTAACAAAGCATATATAGCATGAGAAGGGACAGTTTAAAACAAACAAGATATCACAATGCAAGATAGAATCCAAGAGATTCAAGGATATCATCTCATTAGATACAGAATTGTAAATGTCATTTCATTCATAACATATTTGGTTCATAACAAATGGAGCATAGAGTAATTGAAGTATATCAATAGCGTACGAGATGATCCGAAGCATATTAATGGCAAATAGGACATTTCAGAATATATCAGTTCAAAGCAAATGGAGCACAGAGTAATTGGAGCATATCAATAGCATATGAAATGTTCCGGAGCATATCAATGACATATGGAACATTTCGAAGCGTAACAATAACAAATGAAACATTTCGGAGCATATCAAAGGCGTATGAAATGTTTCGGAGCATATCAATGACAAATGAAACATTTCGGAATATATCAATGGCATATGGACAATTTCGAAGCATATCAAAGAACGAATACGAAATAGAAGCTCAGACGTCGTACCCTAGCATAGTGCATGTGAGGTTTAACTCAGTGGTGACTCCACGCCGTGATGAGTTCTCGACTCCATCCACGGGTAGCCCTTTCCTACTCGAGCCCTCTCACCCTACCCAAGTGCTAGGTCGACTTTGAATTTCATATCAAACAGATAGAAGGTGAAGTGGGATTCCAAACATAATATGGTCTATTCATTTATGAATGACCACCAAACATAATCTAGAGCATCGCGGGCTCTAAGCACATACCCTTTACCATTTCTGGCAAAGGTCCAAATAATCCCACAAACATTAGAGTACAAAAGGGTATTGTGAACAATAAATTGGGGTATATCGGAAGCACATGCGGAACAATGAAATTTACATGTGCCTTTATGAAACATTACGATACAAACATGAAGTTTACATAACAGATTTAGGTATCCAAATACATGTAGGACAAGAGCATATAAGAATTCAAAGCAGTAATATAAAGCTCAATTGAATAAGAAAGCTAAAGGATATCAATTTCCAAAGGAATGAAACCAGAAAATGCGAAATCGACCAAAGCTCGATTTATGGTAGAATTCAAGAGGCACATTGAACAAATGATTCAAACTATCAATTGTGCTCCAATATACTCAATAAAGCTATCAAAAGAAAGGTTTATGAGTCTATATTCCGATCAAATAAGTTTTGTCCAAATCAAAGGTCAATACAGGAAGTTATAATCATAACGAGGTAGAAAGGTCAAAATCTCAGAAGTTGCACAGATTCGGATCGATATGTCTAAACAAGAGATATATCAAATGCAAGGCTAGAACAATTCAAAGTTCCTCATATTCAAATCAAATGTAGAGATAAAATTGTAGTAAGGAATGATCAGGACACTTGCAATAGGAAAGATTAGAAAGCTTGCAATAGGAAGGATCGGAACACTTGCACAATTACAGGAGAAACGATCGGGAAACTTGCAATAGAAAGGATCGAAATATTTGCAATAGAAAGGATCGAAACACTTGCACTAGGAAGATCATAATACTTGCAATAAGAAAAATTAGAGCAATTATAGGAGAAACGATCGGGAAACTTGCCTTTTGAAGGTTTTGGTCCAAAGATTTGAAGGTGTATGCTCGAATCCTTTTTCTACTTTTCCTCCATCCCCTCCTTGTTTCGTTTTGTGCACTCGTTTTCTTTCTTTCTTCGCAATTACACCATGTGCCGAATATCGAGGCATAATCACCTGCTCTCTCTTACTCTCATTCCTTCTTTTTCTTTCCCAAATGCAACTGCCACAACCACCGCCGCTGCCGTTGCCACAGTCGCAGCCCCTTCCACCGCACTGCCTTCTTCCTCCCCTTCTTTCGCAGACATAACTGCTGCATACGCAGTAACTGCCGCTGCAGCTGCAATCCCGTCCGCAGCCCCTTTTTCCCCCTTTCCTTTCTTTTCTTTCCCAGCTGCAACTGCCGCAGTCGCAGTCGCAGCCATGGCCGCAGCCACCACAACCGCAGCCTCTTCTTCCTCCCCTGCTCTATTTTCTCTCCTTCTCTTCCAGCTGTAGCTGCCATTGCCACAGCTGCCTCCCCTTCTCCTCTTCCTCTCTTCTTCCCTTTTCCTTTCCTTCTCTTCTTTCCCAGCTGCACTGCTGCAGTCGCAGCCTCAGCCACGGCCATAGCCTCTTCTTCCTCTCCTACTCATCTTCCTCTCCTTCTTCTCTTCCAACTGCAGCTGCCATCGCCGCAGTCGCAACCCCTTCTTTCCCTTCTCTTCTTCCTCTCCTTCCCTTCTTCCTTTCTCTTCCTATTTCCCTACCACAGCTGCAGCTGCCACAGCCACAGCCGCAGCTACTTCTTTCCCTTCTCCTTCCTCTCTTCTTCTTCTCTTCTTCTCCTTCCTCCCCTTCTTCTCCCCGACGAACAGCACCTCCTTTCCTCTGTTTCCTCTTGCAGGAAACAGAAGTGCCGCCTCTTCACCTACTTCTACTTCTTCTCTTCTTCCTCACCATCTCTTCCTCTCCTTCTCTTCCAGCTGCAGCTTCCACCGCCGCAGCCACAGCTCCTCCTTTCCCTTCTCTTCTTCTTCTCCTCTTCTTCTTCCCTCCTCCTCCCCGGCGTCACACACACCCTCTCCTCTGTTTCCTCTGCAGGAAACAGAGGTATCACAACCTCTTCTCCTGCTTCCTCTTCCTCTTCTCTTCCTCTTCTTCTTCTTCTCCTCTTCGAACGCCCCACACCTCTCCTCTGTTTCCACCTGTAGGAAACAGAGGTTCTGCAGCCCTAGCAGGTGGAAACAGAGGTTCTGCAGCCCTAGCTGCTGCCACCTCTCGCTCCTCTCCCTCTTCCCTCTCTTTTCCCTCTTCTTCTCCTTCTCTTCTTCTCCTCTTCCCTTTTCCTCCCCAACGCCAGACACCTCCTCACTGCAGCCTTGCCATAGCTATCCTCCTCTCTTCTTCTTCTTCTTCTTCTTCTTCCTCTTCCCTTCTCCTCCCCAACGCCCCACACATCCTCTCCTCTGTTTCCACCTGCGGGAAACAGAGGTGCTGCAGCCCTAGCTGCAACTGTTGCCTCTCTCTCTCTCCTCTCCATCTTCCCTCTCTTCTTCTTCTTCTTCTTCTTCTTTTCTTCTCTTCTCCCTCTTCTTCCTCCTCTCTTCTTTTCCCTCTTCTTCTTCTTTTCTTCTCTTCTCCCTCAACTTCTCTTCTTCTTCTCCCCACGCCCCATCGCTCCTCTCTCTGTTTCTCGAAAGAAATAGAGAGAGCGTGGGAGGCAGTGGGATAAAACCGAAATTTTCGATTTTCTTTATTTTTTTTTTGTAACTTAACAGTTTAGTCCTTGAAATTTCTATATTTACATATAGGTCCTCCAATTTACATATAAATCCTTATTAATTATTTTCAAAAGTGAGGGATATTACACTCTCCCCTCCTTAAAAGAAAATTTAGTCCTCTAAATTGATCATAGCTCAATCGATGAAAAGATGAGGATTATGATATCTTTATTTCCTCCTCCTACTCTTAAATAATTTCATCAATACAATATAATGACACAATTATCCAAGAGTGACCGAAATATTCTTCTCCTTGATCCTCAATAGATGGTAACCCGACCTTCAATCAATTTTTTAAAATACTTGCGCACCATATAGTTAATCAAGCAAGTCGTTACTTCAGAAAATTCTCGTTTTTGATGGTCACCTGATTCAATTGTCTAAATTTAATACAAAGCCTCAATGTTCCCTCCATCTTTTTAACCAACACCGGAGCACCCCATGATAAAATATTAAGCCAAATAAAATCCTTATTTAATAGTCCTTGTAATTGCTTTTTCAATTCCACTTACTCAAATGATATCATTCTGTAGAGAGACTTAGATATTGGGATTGTCCCAAGGACCAAATCAAAAGCAAAGTCACGTTTTGAGGTAATCCAAGCAAGTCATCCTGGGATACATTAGGCAAGGAGGCAAATCATATCCAATACTCTCAAAATAAAATATCGGTTGATCAAATATGCAAAAAGTGATCATTTGTTATATACCAATCCATACTGGTATGATAGGAAGATAGCCAATCCATAACAAGTATGATATCAAAACTCTAAATCTCTATGAGAACTAAATCAGCAAAAGTTCAAGTTCTCCAATAAAAATCAGACAAGAGGACCAGATTCAAGTTCGTTATCAAAGAATCTCCAATGATCGTATTTACATATAGCACATAATGTAGAGGTCTAGGTTGAATACCCATGTGATAAGCAAAATATTATGAATCAAATCGTAGATGGGACCCATGGTCAAACAAATATTTGCATACTTTCATAAACATGCATAATACCTTCGACTACTAATTCAGAAGTTTTAGAATCATATTCAGTGATAGCATAGACTATGACATGGGCTGATGATTTATGAGGCAGTGACTCTTTCTTCTTGTTCAAAGGGCAGTCTTTTATTTTATGATCCAATTTTCTACAAGCAAAATAGACTCTAGTCACCCGAAAACACAAATTTGTTTCATAATTTAACTTGTAATTCACACATGATTGAGTCTTTTGTGGTAACTTTCCATTTCAAATCCAAATGTCTTGACCCTTTTGTTATTACTTTCTGATTCATTTCCAATCATATTTTTATTGGTAAACTTATCCTTATCATTCTTGCCATAAATCTTCAAAAATTCTTTTCATTATTGCCATTAATAATCAGTCTCTACTTCCAATATTAGGTAGCAAAAGAAATCTTTTGATCATCAGAACAATTTTGTATATCAAATATTTTCTCTGTTTGCATCATTCGTTTTTCTACCACCAATGAAATTAGGTTCACCATGCTTTCATTGCGCTACCCTGATTTAGTATCCTTGATCAACCCTTTTATCCACCTTAATTAATCAGAAACAAATGAAATAGAAGGACCCAAATGTCCTCATCATCCTAAATTCCTAAAATGCATCAAAAAAATTTTCACCGATCACTATAGTTCATTAGACCTCAATATATTTTGCACGTCAACATATCAAATATTTCAGTGATCCTCAAACCATGCTCTGATACTAACTCTGTCATGCCCCTTAAATAATACATTCGATAATATTAAAATTTTCATAAAAAACCAATCCAGGATCCAAACACACATTTGAGGACACTGAAAAATATTCTATTAAATTCACATCTATAAAACCTATGTAATTTATAATCATATATCACATTACTCGATAATTCACATTTATGACAACACAAGCCAACTTGACAAACATGAACAACATTTATAAATCCACAAGCTAAATAAATTATACAATCAGAACTCCAACTATTCACCACAAGTTCATATCATCATAAATTAGACTTAACATTCTGAAATTCCAAATAAAAGAGATCTTCTAACACTTTTACACAGTATATCCATTTCGATTCATCGACAACTTTTCATTTCATACAAAATATGCTTATACAACAATAACATAATAACAAACAAGACTTGCCCATAATTTTGAATAGCTCTCCACTGCCTCAGCCCAATTCAAACATCTCAAAGAGTGACAAGCTGACCTGAAAGATTTATATAACAACGGAGTGAGCTAAAAACAGCTCAGCAAGTAACAAAGCATATATAGCATGAGAAGGGACAGTTTCAAACAAACTAGATATCACAATGCAAGACAGAATCCAAGAAATTCAAGGATATCATCTCATTAGATACAGAATCGCAAATGTCATTTCATTCATAACATATTTGGTTCATAACAAATGGAGCATAGAGTAATTGAAGCATATCAATAGCGTACGAGATGATCCGGAGCATATTAATGGCAACTAGGATATTTCCGAATATATCAGTTCATAGCAAATGGAGCACAGAGTAATTGGAACATATCAATAGCGTATGAAATGTTCCGGAGCATATCAATGACATATGGAACATTTCGAAGCATAACAATAACAAATGAAACATTTCAGAGCATATCAAAGGCGTATGAAATGTTTCGGAGCATATCAATGACAAATGAAACTTTTCGGAACATATCAATGGCATATGGACCATTTCGAAGCATATCAAAGAACGAATACGAAATAGAAGCTCAAACGTCGTACCCTAGCATAGTGCATGTGAGGTTTAACTCAGTGGTGGCTCCACGACGTGATGAGTTCTCGACTCCAACCACGGGTAGCCATTTCCTACTCGAGCCCTCTCACCCTACCCAAGTGCTAGGTCGACTTTGAATTTCATATCAAACAGATAGAAGGTGAAGTGGGATTCCAAACATAATATGGTCTATTCATTTATGAATGACCACCAAACATAATCTAGAGCATCGCGGGCTCTAAGCACATACCCTTTACTATTTCTGGCAAAGTTCCAAATAATCCCACAAACACCAGAGCACAAAAGGGTATTGTGAACAATAAATTGGGACATATCGGAAGCACATGCGGAACAACGAAATGTACATGTGCCTTTATGAAACATTACGATACAAACATGAAGTTTACATAACAGATTTAGGTATCAAAATACATGTAGGACAAGAGCATACAAGAATTCAAAGCAGTAATATAAAGCTCAATTGAATAAGAAAGCTAAAGGATATCAATTTCCAAAGGAATGAAACCAGAATATGTGAAATCGACCAAAGCGCGATTTATGGTAGAATTCAAGAGGCACATTGAACAAATGATTCAAACTATCAATTGTGCTCCAATATACTCAATAAAGCTATAAAAAAAAAGGTTTATGAGTCTATATTCCGATCAAATAAGTTTTGTCCAAATCAAAGGTCAATACATGAAGTTATAATCATAACGAGGCAGAAAGGTCAGAATCTCAGAAGTTGCACAGATTCAGATCGATATGTCTAAACAAGAGATATATCAAATGCAAGGCTAGAACAATTCAAAGTTCCTCATATTCAAATCAAATATAGAGATAAAATTGCAGTAAGGAAAGATCAGGACACTTGTAATAGGAAAGATTAGAAAGCTTGCAATATGAAGGATCGAAACACTTGCACAATTAAAGGAGAAACGATCGGGAAACTTGCAATAGAAAGGATCGAAATATTTGCAATAGAAAGGATCGAAACACTTGCACTAAGAAGATCATAATACTTGCAATAAGAAAAATTAGAGCAATTATAGGTGAAACGATCGAGAAACTTGCCTTTTGAAGGTTTTGGTCCAAAGATTTGAAGAAGGTGTATGCTCGAATCCTTTTTCTACTTTTCCTTCGTCCCCTCCCTATTTCGTTTTGTGCACTCGTTTTCTGTCTCTCTTCGCAATTACACCACGTGCCGAATATCGAGGCACAATCACCTGCTCTCTCTTACTCTCATTCCTTCTTTTTCTTTCGCAAACGCAACTGCCACAATCACCGCCGCTGCCACTGCCATAGTCGCAGCCCCTTCCACCGCACTGCCTTCTTCCTCCCCTTCTTTCGCAGACATAACTGCTGCATACGCAGTCGCTGCCGCTGCGGCCGCAATCCCGTCCGCCGCCCCTTTTTCCCCCTTTCCTTTCTTTTCTTTCCCAGCTGCAACTACCGCAGTCGCAGTCGCAGCCATGGCCGCAGCCACCACAACCGCAGCCTCTTCTTCCTCCCCTGGTCTATTTCCTCTCCTTCTCTTCCAGCTGCAGCTGCCACTGCCACAGCTGCCTCCCCTTCTCCTCTTCCTCTCTTCTTCCCTTTTCCTTTCTCTTCTTCTTCCTTTCCTTCTCTTCTTTCCCAACTGCACTGCTGCAGTCGCAGCCTAAGCCACGGCCACAGCCTCTTCTTCCTCCCCTGCTCAGCTTCCTCTCCTTCATCTCTTCCAACTGCAGCTGCCATCGCCGCAGCCACAGCCCCTTCTTTTCCTTCTCTTCTTCCTCTCCTTCCCTTCTTCCTTTCTCTTCCTCTTTCCCTGCCACAGCTGCAGCTACCACAGCCGCAGCCGCAGCTACTTCTTTCCCTTCTCCTCTTTCTTCTCCTTCCTTTCTTCTTCTTCTCTTCTTCTCCTTCCTCCCCTTCTTCTCCCCGACGAACAGCACCTCCTTTCCTCTGTTTCCTCCTGCAGGAAACAGAGGTGCCGCCTCTTCACCCGCTTCTACTTCTTCTCTTCTTCCTCACCATCTCTTCCTCTCCTTCTCTTCCAGCTACAGCTTCCACCGTCGCAGCCGCAGCTCCTCCTTTCCCTTCTCTTCTTCTTCTCCTTTTCTTCTTCCCTCCTCCTCCCCGGCGTCACACACACCCTCTCCTCTATTTCCTCTGCAGGAAACAGAGGTATCATAACCTCTTCTCCTACTTCCTCTTCCTCTTCTCTTCCTCTTCTTCTTCTTCTCCTCTTCGAACACCCCACACCTCTCCTCTATTTACACCTATAGGAAACAGAGGTTCTGCAGCCCTAGCTATTGCCACCTCTCGCTCCTCTCCCTCTTCCCTCTCTTTTCCCTCTTCTTCTCCTTCTCTTCTTCTCCTCTTCCCTTTTCCTCCCCAACGCCACACACCTTCTTACTGCAGCCTTGCCACAACTATCCTCCTATCTTCTTCTTCTTCTTCTTCTTCTTCTTCTTCTTCTTCTTCCTCTTCCCTTCTCCTCCCCAACGCCCCACACATCCTCTCCTTTGTTTCCACTTGCGGGAAATAGAGGTGCTGTAGCCCTAGCTATAGCTGCTGCCTTTCTCTCTCTCCTCTCCATCTTCCCTCTCTTCTTCTTCTTCTTCTTCTTTTCTTTATTTTTTTTTCTTTTTGTAACTTAACAGTTTAGTCCTTAAAATTTCTATATTTACATATAGGTCCTCCAATTTACATATAAATCCTTATTAATAATTTTCAAAAGTGAGGGATATTACAGATATACCAATTGTTTTGGTTACCTAATCCAACAAAACATGATTGAAATATCAAAAAAGGACATGATGCTTCTATATGATGGCTTAATCACAAGAATACTCCATGCCTACGATATTGTCATTCCACCCGATGAAGAAGTTATAAAACTAGATAGATTTAGTATCATAAATTAAAATGTACTTCGACAGATGAGATGTATATTCAGAAATGATATGTGGATTAGACTACCTAGAAGGACCGATCCCCTCCAACCTGAACCAGAACCGGAAACACTAATATTTAGGAGTAATCAATCTCCTCCAACTAGTCCCTTTGAGGAATCACCTCTAGTAGAGCAAGCACCTCCTTCATCTATCGAAGACATAGGGATTCGGATGGATCATTTTGAATAACGACATGATTGACTTGAACATCGCCAAGATCAAATCTTAACTGAGCTTCAGTAGATTCACTGACAGTTTGATACCTTGTTTAGACATTTTAACTTTTCACCACCTGAATAAGCTATTTATATATTTAGGAAAAGTGGACACAATTCTTCTTTGTTATGTTGTAATACTATGTTATTTACCTTATTGTTGTAAACTTAAAATGCTACTCACTTTGATGATCGCAATGCTGTGCTTTTATGCTACTTACTTTGATAGTAAAATTCTGCGCTAACTACCTTGATGGTTAAATTCTAAGCTTACTTTAATGAATATATCACTCTAAGAATTAGACTTGATATGTCTTTTGAATGGATAAAGTCCTTGATATATTGGTATCTATGACTTGATGTATTGTTTGATGAGCATTTACGGAGTTAGGAATGTTAATTTGTCCAAATGCATGAATTTGTTAAATTTTATTTTCGAACTTTCCTGATTCTTTGATCACTCACTTAAATTTTATACTGATAATTTTATGATATGAATTTTACATGATAATAAGGTTGTATGCTTCAATAACACGTTTACTTTGATGTTGAACATTTTGTGCTTTGATGCTAAAAGTCTCTATGATGATGAGCATGTTATCATAAAATGATACAATATCATGTTTACCTTGATGATTATGATTTCTATTGAATATTGAGTAGTTTTAATCATACATCAGATTCTTAATCTTTGAGTACTATAAAGCACTAATGATATTACCTCATGCAAGTAGTGATGAAAAGCTATGACAAAACATTTTATGAATGCATGAAGTATTTATACATGAAAGTCATTGACAAATGTATCTCTCGGATTTATCTCTTGTAAATTTTTATTGAGAAATTATTTAGATGTGATGCTACTCTCATTATGAAGATTTATTCATGGAATTTCTTTTATCCTTTATATGATTGATTCCTTCACATGAATTCTTTCTTAAAGAAGGAATAATTTTTTTTGTGATTTTTTTATGAGATGAACACTTGCAAGAATGAGGATTTGATTTCACATGAATATTTTGATCCTTGTGAAAATTGAAGCATGATTTAATAAAACTCTTTTATCATTTTTAACTTCATTCAAAGTAGGTTCTCAATGGATTTTCCTCCTTTCTTTCCTTCTTCATGCAAAGTTTTGATGACAAAGAGGGAAAAATAATTTTTGATGGAATCTATCACTTTAAATATTTATAACTCTAGATTGAGAACTTTTGAATGATATCATGTCATGAATGCTTGAAATATGATTGGTATGAATTTTTTTAAGTTGAAATATGACATGAATTTTTACCACACTTGAATTGTTGAATCGTTCTCCTTTTTGTTGATGACAAAGGGGGAGAAATAATACCAAAATGTGGGAAATTGATAATAAATATATGTAATTTTACACTTAAAATATTTGCATGTTAACTTTTCTTCGTTATGATAAGATATCTAGAGCTTAACTTATAATTTTACAAATTGATATCTTGCCATAGAATAATGAATTGCTATATTTGTCATCCTTCATATTTGAAATATCAGACTTGAAAATAGATGTCATGCCTTGACATCGTTTTGGGAATGTTAGATCATGATAGGAATCATGATGTGTGTATTGAAAAGTTTAAATGAACTTAAATTATCAATATGTCTCTTGAATTCAAAGGCCATGAATTCAAGAATGTCTTTTCTCAAGTATGGCATATAGATAGGGGAGTTAAGGTTAACCCATCATCAATTGATTGTCATTATCAAAAAGGGGAAGATTGTTGAACCTCGAATTTTGATGATGAAGTCAATTGTAATTTGTTTGATCTAATCTATATATTGAGAAAAGTATGCAGGATTAATTATGATAGCAGCAAGACATAAATCAGGTGTTGTGCCAGAGTCAAGATCGAGATCACATTGGGAGTTCGAGAGTTCGATGGAAGTCCGGATATTCGTCGGAAGTTCTGCGGGAACCAACCGAGAAGTCCAGGAGCTTGCCATAGAAGCTCGTCGGAACTTGCCAAAAAGATCGTCGCAAAGTCCACAAGCTTGTTGGGAGTCCGTCGGAGCATTGCCGAGAGTTCGTCGGATGTTCGCTGGAAGTACGCCGAAAGCTCACTAGAAGAACAATTGATGCACCAGAACATAAAGTACAGTAATCATGTCTTAATTATCATAGTTAGAGCACAAATTAAGTTAAGATTTGGAGGTAATCTCACTAACTTAATTAGGGGCCAATTGGACCCTAAGTTGGGCTGGTTTGGGCCGGATTCAAGGCCCAACCAAGACCTTGAATTCCTGGCCAGCGGTGGCACTGCCTAGGAGACTCGGTCTCCCAAGAATTCTGGGTGATGGTACTGCCCCTGTCAGGCGATAGCAACGCCGGCAGTTATTGCTGCTAGTAGTGGCACCGCCCCTATCAAGCGGTGGTACCGCCATAGCTCAATCTCTGAGCTCTGTTAGGTAGTTGTACCACCTAGACTGAGCGGTAGTACTACCCAATGTCTGATGTTAGGCGATAGTACCACCTAATAATGGCGGTGGTACTACCAGTACCCCAGAAATCCAGGATGAGACACTTCTTAGCTCCATTTTTGAAAGTCATTGGGGTCTATAAATACCCGACCCTTTTCTACATGAAAGGGAATGAAATCTTGATATATTCTTGAGTCTTTGAAGTGTTAAAGAGTTGTAAAAGTGCTAGAGTTCTCCTCCTCCCTTTTTAAGTGTTGAGATCATTCAAGAGAGGAGTGAAACTTGTAAGGGTTGTATCCTAAACCCGGCAAAAGGAGAAAAGCTGCAAAATGTGGTTGGCCTTCGCCTATTGAAGAAAGACCTCTAGTGGACATAATTTGTTTGATCTAATCTATATATTGAGAAAAGTGTGCAGGATTAACTACGATGGCAGTAAGACATAAAGTAGGTGTTGTGCCGGAGTCAAGATCGAGATCACATTGGGAGTTCGAGAGTTCGATGGAAGTCCGGATGTTCGTCGGAAGTTCTACGGGAACCAACCGAGAAGTCTAGGAGCTTGCCATAGAAGCTCATCGGATCTCGCCAAAAAGATCGTCGCAAAGTCTAGGAGCTTGTTGGGAGTCTGCCGGAGTATTGCCGAGAGTTTGTCGAATGTTCGCCGGAAGTACGCCGGAAGCTTGTCGGAAGAACAATTGATGCACCGGAATATGAAGTGCAGTAATCATGTCTTAATTATCATAGTTAGAGCATAAATTAAGTTAGGATTGGGAGGTAATCCCACTAACTTAATTAGGGGCCAACTGGGCCCTAAGTTAGGCTAGTTTAGGCTAGATTCAAGGCCCAACCAAGACCCTGAATTCCTTGCCGGCGGTGGCACCGCCTGGGCAATGGTACCACCCCTGTCAAGTGGTGGCATCGCCAGCAGTTATTGCTGCCAGTAGTGGTACCGCCCCTGTCAGGCGGTAGTACCACTAGAGCTCGGTCTCTAAGCTCTGTTAGGTAGTGGTACCGCCTAGACTGAGCAGTAGTACCGCTCAGTGTCAAATGTGAGGCGGTAGTACCACCCAGTAATGGCGGTGGTACCACCAGTACCCCAGAAATCCGGGATGAGACACTTCTTGGCTCCATTTTTGAAAGCCATTGGGGTCTATAAATACCCCACCCTTTTCTGCATGAAAGGGAATGAAATATTGATATATTCTTGAGTCTTTGAAGTGTTAAAGAGTTGTAAAAGTGCTAGAGTTCTCCTCCGCCCTTTCTAAGTGTTGAGATCATTCAAGAAAGGAGTGAAACTTGTAAGGGTTGTCTCCTAAACCCGACAAATGGAGAAAATGTTGCAAAAGGTGGTTGGCCTTCGCCTATTGAAGGAAGGCCTCTAGTAGATGCTGGTGACCTCATCGGAGGAGGAAGCCGAAAGTGGATGTAGGTTACGTTGACCAAACCACTCTAAAACTCGGTTTGTATTTACTTTGAGCAACTTTCTTTTATAGCAAACTGCCTCTCCTCCTTACTGTGCTTTAACTACGTCTATATACGCTTTCACTTAAACATCTTCCGAGATCGGCTTTAATCGTACGAAGACTTTACGAAACCGATGTATTTCATTTGTGTAATTTACATTGCTGCAAATCACCTTAGTCCTCTCTTGCACTTTCAGGAAAGGTTTTAAGTTTAAATTCCTTCCAAAACGGATTGAATTAAAGCCATTCTCGTTGGAATCGGTTTCAATCGAAATAAGTTTTTTGAAATAGCGAAAGTTTTCCGCTGCACTAATTCACCCCCCTCTCTTAATGCTGCT
This sequence comes from Musa acuminata AAA Group, assembly GCF_036884655.1. NCBI lineage: Eukaryota > Viridiplantae > Streptophyta > Magnoliopsida > Zingiberales > Musaceae > Musa > Musa acuminata. Next base: position 23,944,207 of record NC_088346.1, read on the forward strand.
CTTGATCCTAATACCACCCAGACTCACCTAATCTCAAGGATTTGAATTTTGGCTTCAAGTTTTGAAGCCATTTGTGGTCTATAAATACCTTAGCTATTCCTACATAGAGTAGCAATAAAGGTGATAAAAAACTCTGTGTTTCTAAAGTTGAAAACCCTTATAAAGTGTAGAGTCCCTTCTCCTAAAGATTAGAGACTATTCTAAGTGAGAGTGTGAGGGAATCTTTGTAAAAAGGAGTTGTAAATGTTCTCTCCTGAAGCTATCAAAAGGAGAATTGAGTTATAAGGGTAGTCGATCTTTACCAATTGAAGGAAGATCGTTAGTGGATGTTGGTGGCCTCGACAGAAGGGGAATCAGTGGAGTGGATGTAGGTCACGATGACCGAACCATTATAAAATGGTTTGCATTTCTATTTTGTTGTTTATCTTTATTTCAAACCGCTTTATTTCCTCATTACTTTTTCTATACACCCTTCTGAATATATTTCAAATTAACATCTTTCCAAAATCGATTTTAATCGAACGTACGAATTTTTTGAATCGATGTGATTTTATCCACTACACTAATTCAACCCCCCCTCTTAGTGCCGACTCATTCCTAACAGTTAGTATCTGAGCATCGTTATTTCTTATTTAGTTTAACACCCAAGAGAAATAGCTCTATTCGAATTTCAAGAGGGCTTTTCTATCATTCGCCCTCCCATGTTCAATATGATGGACTACACTTATTAGAAAACTCGTATGAGAGTTTTCTTGCTTTCGTTGAATCTTGATTTATGGAATATAGTTAAATTT